>NW_006408627.1:3383251-3476404 GCF_000296735.1 Chrysochloris asiatica
CCCTATACAGGGTCACTATGGGTTGGAACCAACTCGACGACACTTAACAACAACAACAGAATGTTTTGAGTCCTGGTGTGGCACTGTGGGATAATGCAATGGACCACAAGGTCAGCGGTTCAAAACCCTATACAGAGTTACTATGGGTCGGAACTGAGTCTACGGAACTTAATAACAAAAACAAGTATGTTTGCCTCTCTCTGTAAGACCAGTAGCAGTAGCAAATAAATTAGGTGTATGTTGTTGTTAAGTGTCATTGAGCGGACTATGTGCCTCATAGTGACCCTACATAGGTTTCCAAGGAGCGGCTGGTGAGTCTGAACAGCTGACCTTGTAATTCAAACCAATGCTTACCCTAGAGTGCCAAACGAGGACTCCAAATTAGGTGTATACACTGCCCTTTTTTCACTATGCTATTTATAAAATGGAAGATCCATGGGGAGGAGGAATCCCATCATTACTCTATTTTGCATATTTTACTAACGATATTAGCATGAGCATCATACAATTACAGAAGTTTAAGACATCTTAGAAAGCTAACAGTTTAACACTATCATTTTATGGAATATGAAAACGATTAACTGCTAATATTTTACCAGTGTTTATATACGTACTTCAAAATCACAAAGCAGATCCTGGAAAGCAGTTGAATTTGGAATAATAGAGGTCTCATGTCCACTATCAACAGTTCCCACCAAGGAAAAAGTTAGATGCAGAATGTGGCTGTTAAGAAGGGAACGTTTCTTCTTAAGCAGCATTGCCAGCAACTAAAAGAAAGCAGTATCAAACACCTCTGGATAAAACATCATGTACAAATACACACACACACACACACATTTATATATTAGAGAACCCTAAGCACAAAAATCCATGTAACTTTTAAATTTTTATTTTTATTATGCCAACAAAACATTAGAGAAAATCTGAGAAACAGAAAAAAAAGTTCATCTACAATCCTATCACATCATTAACATTTTCACCTTTACAAAAAACTTTACATATGAATATTTAAATAGTTGACACACTCATGCACATATAATTTGATACTTTTCTCCACTTAATATTTTATCAAAAGGACTTTTTGCTTTCTTTTGCAACACAATCTTCTTAATTATAATTTGAAAGGTTGAATGACATTTTATGGAATGGATATAACAAAATTTGTAATTCTCACACTGTTGGCCATTTTGCCACAAAGAATTTTTCACAAAGAATACTGCAGTGCTGCAATAATTTTTCACAAAGAATACTGCAGTGCTGCAATAATCACTTTGAAAAGTTTTGCAAAACCAAATATTCATCAAAATAATGTAATTAAATCTATACACCACAGTAATTGGCGTATTCACTACCAATGAACTAATGAATAAAGGAATACTAACATTTTTAGTTTATCTACAAGAGCAGGATTTAATCTTACTCCAAGTACTTGTTTTTCCTCTGACAAGAAAATTTCTGCCTAAATCTAGAGTGTAGATTACACATGGATGAACATGGGTTTTCAAGAATAACAATGGCACACATAATAGGCAGTGGACTTCAGATTACTAAAGTAAGAAAGGGAGGTAAAAGTGATTGGATATTAGGTGGAGAAGGGAGACAGAAAAATGAGAGCATCTCTGAATCTGTCACTGATCAGAAAGTAATACTGCTATTTCTATAAGCAATACCCAAACTGCTGTTACAAAGATATATTCAAACATATCAAAGTGACACATTTTAATGCAGGCCAATTAAAGGGTTCAATAAACAAGATTTGAAGAGATGGGGGGGGGGAACCAAAAATAATAACAACAACCAAAACAAAGAAAACAGATTCACATTGCTATAATGTTCCTTTTTAGAAACATAATTGCTTTTACAGTTCACTTGGACAATATATTTCTTTGAAAGTTTGAAAAAACATGGATGACGGCAAAAATCAGAAGCTTTTTGTGTGTGTGTACTACAGAGGAAAGAAAAGCTTTCTGGTTACAAACCTGGTAGCCCTTGATTCTTTCCATTTCTTTGCTGGCTAGTGGGTTACTCTTGACCACACAAACCAGGGCTTTGACTGCTGCATATAACCCCTCCACATCAGAGGCCATGGCTACCAGGCCAAGGATGGCTGCAGCTCCACCAATGTACTGCAAAGTAGTGGCAACAGGCTTAGGGACAAATGTTCTTACTCCTGATTAAAAGATAGTAAGAAATAATTAAAATATAGTTCCCATGTGGACAAGAATTGAAAGTCATCTAAAGAAGTAGTCCATTAATTACAAATTTTACTTTTCTAGAAAACCTTTTTCCCAAAGCAAAATCTCTTTAAAAAAAAAACAACAAAAATGAGCGGAATCTGGGAGGTGGACTTAAGGGTAGTGCATACACACATTCTGTTGCTGGTAAGTGCCATCTAGTCAGTTCCGATTCATACATATTCTGAGAATATTCTAACTCTTAACACATACTGGTGCCTTTAAGGAGTATCTTAAAATTCATTTTTTTTCTTTTGATTTTTATTTCTCTCATGCGTAGTACATTCTATCTAAAGTAAATGTGTTGCTGCAGTTGCTAAACTTCTGTCGAGTCAGTAAGGACTCATAGTGCCCCTGTGTAGGGTTTCTCAGGACCGGCTACTGGGTTTAAACTGCCGACCTGGCAGTTAGCAGTTCAGTGCTTACCCTTTACTGCCACACCAAGACTTCAAAGTAAATATTAATAGGGAAGACTGAATCCATAATTTGCAAGTTTTCCATAATATAGACAAAATTCAATAAAGGAAATCATACTATAATGTTTCTATGCTGCTATTAAATGCCTCCGAGGCATTTCTGACTCATAGAGCCTGTAGAGGGGCTTCCATGGAGAAGCTGGTGGATTAGAACTGCTGAGCTTGTGGTTAGCTGCCCAGTGCTTACCCTACATCTCTACACCAGGGCACCATAAAGCTTCGTTGTTATTAATGTTCAATGCCTTTGAGTCAGTTCCAACTCATAGTGACCCTATAGTGTTTCTATGTTGTTGTTAAGTGCCGTCCAGTCGGTTCTAACCCATAGCAACACTGTACAGGGTTTCCAAGGAGCGGTTGGTGAGCTTGAATTGCCGACCCTTGAAGTTCAAATGGCTTTGCAATCTGCACATTAACCCACAGCGCCACACCAGGACTCCTATAAGCCTAGACAATGCCCAACAATTCTAAAAGAAACAATTACATAACTTTTATAAAACAGAAATGACAATATTTTTGCCAGCTAAAGTAACAATATGATTAGCAGATTACTTTGTGTCATTTTGATGCGGTCTGAAGGCAGCTTTTCAGTGCTTTTAAGTGTAATAGTTAGTGGTTTTGATTCTCAAAATTGTAATAATTTTTCCATCAAGAAAAAGAAAGATAAACACCTATGTGGCAAAAAGTGGTAATAAACACGAATTGGGAGACGTGGAAGTCAAGAAGAAAGTCGAGGGGACCTGGGGTGTAGCTTTGGGCAATATAAACCATCAACATAAAGGATTTGGGAATGCATTTCTTAGGTAAGAGAGACTGGAAAAGAAACTTCAAGAGCAAAATCACTATAACTCTGTGAACTGGGAAAGGGGTTGGAGAAGTCACCCTGGCAGGGATGAAGTCATTCCAATAGGCCAGCATTAAAGACCATGACACACATTAACAGAAGCATGAATGAGCACTGCCACTACCAAACAAACCATGAAGCAACCAACGTTTCTAAATTTCTGTGGGGTTACAATTTAAATCTTAACATTACATAAATGTATGTGGTCAATACTCATCAGTGCTGACAAAAGAGGGGGAAAAGATACTGGGACTTTATAATAAAAGCTATAATTTTTTAAGTTGACCATCATTTAGGGAGGCTAAATTCACCATTATCTTATAAATGATGAATTTAAACAGTACCCTTCAAGTGAGGTTGTTGTTGTTAGGTACCATGGAATTGGTTTCGACTCAAAGAAACCCATACAGGGTTTCCAAGGAGCAGCTGGTGGATTTGCACTGCTGGCATTATAGGTTAGCAGTCCAGCACTTAGCATACAGGGCCATACCTAGACTTCAAGGGAGGTGTTACTGTTGTTAGGTGCTGTTGAGTCGGTTCTGACTCTTGGCAACCTTGTATAGGGTTTCTGATGAGAAACTGGTAGGTTTGAACTGCTGACCTTATGGTTAGCAGTCCACTGCTTACCCTACAGCACCACACCAGACTTCTCTAGTGAGGTTGCTGCTGTTAAGTGTCAAGTCAGTTCTGATCCATAGCAACCCTGTGTAGGGTTTCCGAGAGCGGCTAGTGAGCTTGAACTACTGACCTTGGGGTTCAAAATGGCTTTGTAGTCTAGTGCATTAACCCAGGACTCCTCAACTGAGTTAAGTGGATGCAAATTTGAAGACGAATAAAGAAGTTTAAAGCAAGGAAAAAAATAAGGATAGTATGTATGACTCACCCAAGTATCCAATCAGGGTAGCCCCAATTGTCCGTGCAGGTCCATTAAGATGTCCTGCTGAATTGTGTATCAACTTCACAGGAGTGGCATTTTCATGGGAGGAAACGCCTAACTAAAGGAGGGAAAAAGGCAAATAATGTAACTATAGAAGCACAGTTCAACATTTTGACCGGAAAAGGGAAACAAAAAAACAGGTACATGGTGATAACCTATCTTTTCCATAACCCTTTAGTTAAATTAAAAACAAAAAAATCAGTATTCCATTTTTAAAATGTGCAAACACTTCCAAAGGAATGGAAACCCATAAAAATTAATGAAATGCAAACTACTGAGATAAAATGGCAAGGAGATCTCGGGGCACAGTTTCATGGGTCTTTCTGACTATGGATAAAGTTTCTTTTCACTTGTGGCCACCACACAGTATTCCTGATCAGTAAGCATAACATTATTTTTACTCCATATACAAGTTAACGTCACATATATTATCCAAGAGTTTATACAGAAAAAATATGACTACATAATAGAAATGCTAAATTTTGTACATACACACACACAATGTGTTTGCACAGCACATATAAACCTAGGATTTTAATTTTATTGTAGAACTAAGTTAAAACGCAGTTTGAGTTTTTACAAAGTAGATGTTTATACAGCAAATACTGCACAATAGTTGACAATACTTATTGTGTCCAGTTCCTCTCTAGCTTTCCTTCCAGTTAGTCTTCTTGCCTCAGCTAATCAGCCGAAAAGGTTCACCAGTCTCATTGACAATCCTCACTTGGCTAAACTCAACATCAGTTCTCAGTCATCATCTTGCTTGACAGCTCCACAACAGTTGCCACAGCAAATTTCTGGACCATCAAACTCTGCTGGTTTTTCTCCTTTCTCACTGGCTGCTACTTCCCACTCTTCTCTGCTGTTCTTCTCCTCCCCAGCCACATAACTGGAATGCCCGAGGTCTCAGTCCGTATAGCGTTCCTTTTCTCTAGCTACAGCCACTCTTTGGACAGCTTCAGGAGTAGTCCTACTCTGTAGGGTTGTCATGGGAAAGTGTTTGTGTACATCTTATGGTACTCACACTGTTCCCTTTAACTCTAGATTTATATACCTAATGGCCTTGACATCTCCACTAAGATCCCTAATAGGCTTCTCAAACTTTTCTAAAACCGAATTCTCAACATTGCCCAAATCTATTTTTCTGCTTGTTTTCTCCAAATCCGGAAAGGAGACTCCATTTTCCCAGTGGATCTTGACAAAAAACCCTTGCAATGATCCTGAATCCTTTCTTTCTCTCCCACACCCAATGGTCAGCAAGAAATTGTCAGCTCTTACATTAAATTATATCCTGCGTCTGATCATTTATCATTCCCAAATCTGCTGTCACCCCAGTTTGGATGACCAGCACCTTTCATCTGAACCATTTATTACCCTGGCCTCAGAAATGGTCTGCTAACAATATTACCTTTTTCTCCCTTCAACTGAATATCAATAGAAGTCAGCGTGATGTTGGTGAAAACTTAATTCGCAACACTTCATTTGTCTATTTGGAACCCTAAAATGCTCTGCCCATCCCATTTTACTTAGTAAAAGTCAATGTTTTTACAATCTGTTCCCCATTACCTTTCTGAGCTCCCCTCCTACTATCCAGGCTTTCTCTCATTTGACCTGCCACACTTGCCTCCATGGCAAGCACACATTTTCCTTAGGGTCTTGGCACCTGCAGTCCTCTAACACAACATCCCCATCCTGTAATACATTACACCATTCTCCTCATTGCCATGGTTTGCTTCCTCATCTCTTAAGTCTTCTTTCAAATTCCAGCTTCTCGGTAAGCCTCCACTGACTGTCCTATGAAAACAGCAAGCCTATTTCCACCTCCTGAGGGTCTCTTTCTCTATCTTTCCTGCTTTCCTTTTCTTCACAGCACTTAGCATCTTCTAACACACTTTCTGATTAGGTTCTTTCCCAGGAGTATGTAAGAACTATAAAAGCAGGAATATTCTTTTTCCACTGCCATGCACCAAAAAAATTAAAAAGTATGGTACCTGGCATATTAAAAAAAAAAGATTGCTATATTCTTAAAAATACTCATTTTTTCGAATTAAATTTTAACTGTCCAATACATATAACTAATATCAATAAAACACTCAAAACAGAAGGGAATTCTCACGTTTCCAAACAAACCTAAAACTCAAAATAGGTTTGTCTTAAATTCCACCCAAATACACCAAACAATACGTGAAAGAACTGTTTTAGGAACTTCTTATAGTTGGATGGAGTTTATAATGAGGCTCTGAAACAATGTTTCCAGTGAGAATCAGCTATATTTAAATAGGAAACCATTCTGCTTACCTGTTTAGCAATAGCTTTGCTATCCAACTTGTTATAAACTTTCCGGATTCTTGCCACAGTGAGGGAAGACACAGAGAGTGCATAGAGACCAAACGACACCTTTTCTTCTGGTACCAAAGACACAGGAGACGGGATTACACCCTCGGATTTTGCATCTTTACCTTCAAAAGAAGAATGATCTGTTTCAAAATCATGAGTATGTTTTCTGATCTTAAAAGTTTTAATTCTTATCTTGTTTAAATGGGTGGATCTGAGACTCTTAAATAAATGGAGTATGAGAGCTAAAATTTTAAAATGTTTAAATTTTATTTTTCAGATCTGTCTCAGCTCTTCATTTATTTATTTTTATTTTGAGAACAGAAAAAAAAGACAACAACAAAAAATCCTTTTAAGGCGAAAGTTTTCACTTCAAGCTTTACTCTTGAAAAAGTTAACTGTTAGCAACCAAAACATAAAACACTTACCGTAGGTTCAATGAAAAGGAAATGACGGGAATTTCTCTCAGCTTTGTAGCACTTTGAGAGTCTCCTCAACAAGAGAGCTCATACAAGCCTCTCTGTTCTTCTATGCATCACAGTAGGTAAGTTCTGAAGCCAGATGGCCTGAGTCTGAATCCCTATTCTACCACTTAAAAACTATCTGTTCTTAACTTCTCTGTGCCTCCGGTTTCTCATCTGTAAAATGAGAATACTAAAGTATCTAACTGACAATGTTTAAAGGAGATGAATAAACATTTACGAGGGCTCACAAGTAATGTCCTTCACAAGTATTAACTTACTCAGCACACTGTTGTTTTTAAGTGCTATCAAATTGTTAATAGGGTTTCTGAGAAGCAGCTGGTGTGTTTGAACTGTTGACCTTGCAGTTAGCAGTTCAGTGCTTATCGTGCCACCAGGAGTCTACAGTAAGTGTTAAACAGGGAATTGTTGTTGCTGTTGTTGTGTGCCACTGAGATGGTTCTGACAACGTGACTCTGTCTAGGTTTCCAAGAGCAGTCGGTGGGTTTGAACTGCCGACCTTGCAGTTAGCAGCCCAGTGCTTATTCTAGGACTTACAGATAATAGCAATGATTTTATGTTACCTAAGCCAAGAATGTGAGAGAAAAGACAAGTTCCTTGACCATAGGGCTATTGTTGTTGTGAAGTGTCGTCAAATTGGTTCCAACTCATAGCAATCCTGTTTAGGGATTCTGAGAAGAAGTAACTGATGGGTTTGAACCATCGATCTTGCGGTTAGCAGTCCAGTGCTTATCCTACAGCAGCACACCAGGACTCCTTATAACCATATACAATGTACTTGTAATAACTTTCCGGAGAACCTTGGCAGAATCAGAACAATGGGATAAAAGACTTCATTTTTAAAAAGTATTACAAAAGGATTTTTGTTTAAGATCAGTTCTTTTAATTGTCAATTTCTTTGGCAAGAAAAGATAAGCAAAGGTACACTGCAGTAATACAGGGATTAAGGAAGGTGGTATGATTTAGTCTAACCTGGAGAATACATGTTTTTCAACCCATTCATTCTTCCTTTAACCAGAGTGACTATTCTCTAAACTGTGTCATGTAGTAAGGAAAAATTACAGAAAGAGAAGAGGGTTGAGGTTAGACTCTTTCAGGCATATACTTATATTCTGGTCCAAAAGATGCTGGATACATAATAATCAGGCATAATAACAACAAAATCAGGAAAATACAGTGTGGTTGGTGGGGGGTGGGGTGGGCAGCTTTTTAAAGAAGAATGAATGCATGGTCAAAAGTATTATGCTGATTAAAAGTAGAGGAGGAGAAGGCCCTTTTCCTCAAGAAGCATAATGCAGAAACCTGCACTTACTTATACACACTTGCACTTACACACATCTACAGCATAGGTAAAAGTTAAGTTACATACAACATGAATTTAGAAGACGCTACTCACATGGCATACATACAGCCTGGAAGCTTCCAACATAATTTGGTCCTAGTTCATAAATGGTGGTAACATTTGAAGGAGGTAAAACTTCTTCCAGAAAATGTGTAGGTCCCAGTCGCCAAACTAATGAAGCAATTTGGCGTTGGGCAGGTGGAGTACCAATATAGGCATAGACTGTGCTCACGACCGGTGGATTTGCAGAGCCTGAACCCCCAGGAGTACTGTGAACATAATGAAGCTATACAAAAACAAAAGAATTAAAGCAAGTGTGAGGCATGTGACAAAAACTCCTTTATTGTGTATAGTATCATCATCCCAAGGTCACACAACTTTGTAAACAAACAAAATAGCTAATGTTGAAAAATACAATGGTAGGCCAGGATTCTGGAATGTGGCGTGGAATCCAAAACTATGAACCTGAGATGGAAGTAAGTTGAATATTTGTCCTCCAACCTGCTCATGAAGAAAAATTATCTCATGCTAGAAAACACAACAATCAGATACTGTCACCGCCTGGTTGGTTTGTATATCAAATTAAGGATGCCCATTTGAAAGCTTATTTATACCAAATACATAGCTTTTCACTATGGAATTTAAGCAATGTTGAAATTAGCTCTGTTATTGCCAATGTGCCAATTATACTTTCAGTTTGTTCAGTAAAATTAAAAAAAAGCGATTTATAATTAGTAAAGTGCTAAGAAAATATTAAGCCTATATATACATTATAACATTTGTTATTGTTGTTGTTGTTGTTGTTAAGTGCTGTCCAGTCAGTTCCAACTCATAACAACTCTGTATAGGGTTTTCAAGATGTGGCTGGTGAGCTTGAACTGCTGACCATGCGGTTCAAACCAACCTTGCAGTCCAGCACATTAACCAGCAGCGCCATACCAGGTCTCCATTACATACACATTTAAATCTCAATGTAAAATGTTAACCATTAATAACTGACATTCTGAGATGTGAAATGACACTGATGTTTATAGACAATACGCCTTAAGTTATCATTCAAATTGTTTACAATAAAGGCATAACTGTTGTTGTTGCTACTGCTGTTAAGTGTGGCCAATTCAGTTCTAACTCATAGCGACCCTACATAGGATTTCTAAGGAGCAGTTGGTGAGTTTGAACTGCTGACCTTACAGTTCAAATTGACCTTGTGGTCCAGTGCTTAGCCTACAGTACCGTATCAAATGCATAATTATAAAGCATGAAAGATAAGAAAATCAAGTTGCTTCTTGTTACATGGTCTTCATCACTGGAAGAAATGATGGAAGTTTCCACTGATTATTTTGTCATATCATCATCCCAACTCCAAACACATTGATTATTGTTCTTCATATTAAAGAGAAGTCCCTGGTGATGTTCATAATGTGACTCTGAAGGCCAAAATGTGACCTAAAGTTAATTTCACACAAACTGTGACTACTCACAATGACAATGAGGATGATGACATAAATATATTAATAATAAACCTCCTACCACTCAATTCTAGAATCTGAGTACCTTTTTATTTTCAACAATACTTAAAAAAAATCTAGAAGCTGAGTAGCTTTTTATTTTCAATAATACTAAAAAAAAGGGGGGGGGGCTGACTTACTAGGATAATCTACAAACCCATTTAAAATCCTATCTTGCAAACAAATGGCTTGTCTCCACAATGTGTCTTTTGGAGTTTATCATAGTAAAATACGTCACTCAATACCATAACAGTATCACTAAGGAAGGAAATGTATTTGTAGAAGCTGCTGAGTAGTTTTATAAACTTTTTTCATGTAAATTTTGAACTTGTTCCTTATTTTAACAGATCGCAGTATAAAATGGACACTGTCTTTTTAGCAGTTAAGAATGAATCCTTAGAGTTTGCCAACTGAGTTCTGTAGAAAGACTAGCAACACTCATCTAGACTCTGAATATGGAACTTTTGATTTTTGACTAATTACTTCAATTCTCTTCCTTTTCATCTGAATGTTTTAATACAGTTAGCTTGAGTAATATCTATTCATTCACTCACTCATCCCTTCAACAAACAATAACTGAATACCTACTATCATTATCAGGGACCAATTTGGGGCACCCCAAAGCAGATGAATAACAATCAATTCCAGCTCTAAAGGACTATACAGCATACTGGATTAAATATAGTAATAGCAACGTAGTGAAATTATAGTATGTTGAGTTAGGCATCCTTCAACTGGTTCCTTTATTATGAAAAAGCATTTAGCAATCTGACTTAACCGTTGATCCATTCACTCACTAACTTCTTTGTTATACCCTGTAATTTATCTTTCCCATATTTTCTTCTCTAATGAAGGGAGCTCTGGTAGAGTAGTGGTTACAAGTCGGGCTCTTAATCTCACAGTCAGCAGTTCGAATCTACCAGCCGTTCTGCAGGAGAAAGATGAGACTTTCTGCTCCCATGAAGATTTACAGCCTCGGAAACCCTATACAGGGTTGCTATGAATCGGAACCGACTCCACGGCACATAACCGTCACCACCACCGCCAATGAAGTGATATGAGTTAGCTAGCTACACTTTAACATACTGTTGAAACAGATGCTATGAAGTCAATTTTCAATTGTTGTTGTTGTGGCTGTTACATGTCATCAAGTCGGTTTTTTTGTGTTTTGTTTTGTTTTAATAAATGTCTTATTGTGAATTGTGTGGTAGTTTACATGGGAGAACATTAGTATTACATTCATTCTATCATACATCAAGTCGGTTTTGACTCGTAGTGACAACGTATATAGGGTTAGGGTTTCCAAGGATTAGCTGGTGGGCTTAAACCATCAACCAAGCAGTTAGCAGTCCAGTGCTAATCCTACAGCACCACAGCAGACAGAGGTATTTTAAATATCTGTAAATACACAGCACTACTACAGTATCTTCTAAAGAAGACAGTGCTCACCTTAACAGTATTCACGAGCTGTCCGTCAATATACAGGGCCGCTGTGCTGTTCTTCAACATGCCTTTGCTCATCACCAGAACAATATGATGCCACTGTCCCTCCACAATGAGCTCTCCACAACGAAAGCGAGCACAGCACGGGAGGATCTCATAAAAAGAGGATTCCTCACTAAAATCATCAACTGATAAAAGAGGAGAAAGAAATGGAAAAAATAAGTAAATAATTTGCCAATATCATTCCTATTCTGACATTGATACATATCTAGGTCAACATATTCTGAGTTTACGTTAAAACAAATGTGATGATGCAAATGAGAAAATCCTACTCATTTATTAACTGCCTTTTGCAGTAAGAAGGAAATTATGGGATATATTTTTGCTTTCATCTACTGAAAATGCACAGATTTACGTAGAGAATAAAGTTACACTAGACAATGAAAACAAACATGGTGATTACTATCTTTGTGCCACGGTCTGCAATAAAAGGCCCTCCTTGGAAACCCTATACAGGGTCGCTAGGGGTCAGAACCAACTTGACGGCACTTCACACAACAACATATATGAAATGCATTTGATTATACACACGGATTAGAAAAAGAAGCAAGAAAAATTAAAACTTCATTCTTGCCATATGCTCTGCTCAGTGATTAGGGGGTGAGGGGGGTGGGGGTGCCAGACACACTCATCTGTTACTAATTTATGATTATACTGCACTGACCCCAGACTGACAAGAGCTGGTAGGAAGGAGTAATTTATGGGGTAGAATAGGTGTATTTGTTGATTCAAGTTTTCTACTTCACCACATAACTCTAAAATATATACATGAATATGTTCTGATTCACTAACATTCTGTAATCATTTCTTCATTCCATTCTAGCTTCTCACTGCTGCCCAGTACAGAAAGTGCCCTGGTTACAAATGAGTTCTGCCTTTAAGTTGAATTTGTAGTTGTCAGAAGAGTAGGTACAGTTGGTATCTAATGCCACTTAAATGCTGGTCTTAATATATAGAACATAGTGTACGTTTCTATGCATGAGGAACATTAAAGAAACACTTCTAGATACATTAAGCATTTTTAACAAAATAATACAATAATAACAGTAGCAGTAACAGTAATATTTTGATACATTGTCACAAAATAGCACTGATCTGTTTTTATGAACTATATGTACCTCAAATTTTTTCATAAAACAGGTTTTATGGAGGTGGGGTTATCAGCTCATAACTATGGGTTGTATAAATGTAGTAATCTAGGGACTGCATGCACACTGCCAGCCCATGTAAAAACATGTGGGTTAATACTAGTTTAATTTCAATACTAGAAGGAGCTCTGGTAGCGTAGTGGTTACGAATTGGGATGCTAACCTAAAGATCAGCAGTTCGAAACTACCAGCTGTTCCGCGGGAGAAAGATGAGGCATTCCACTCCCATAAAGATTTACAGCCTCGGAAACCCTGTGCAGGGTCACTATGAGTCAGAACCGACTCCACGGTACTTAACAACAACAACAACCAAACATTAATTTTCATTTTTGAAGAAGGGTAGGCAACAGAGAAAAGTCAGATGTTAAATATTCATTTTAAAAAACAAACCCCAAAACCAGAAAATAGCTATCCAGCAACCATAAAATTTAAAAAGAAACCACAGTATTTCCATTTCAGAATATATTAATATACTGAATGTTGTTGTTAAGTGCCGTCGAGTCGATTCCGACCCATAGCGACCCTGTATAGGGTTTCCAAGGAGCTGCTGGTGAGTTTGAACCACCAACCTTGCAGTTCAAACGGCTTTGCAGTCTGGCGCATTAACCCACAGCACCACACCAGGACTCCAATATACTGAATACACAAATTTAAATCTATAACTACACATAAACTACTACTTGCTAGTTTAGGAATCTCAAAAAACCTCTACATACACTGAAATGCCAAGATTACGTTTTAGAAAGACAATTCAAAATATACATCTTTAGAGGTGTTAAATCTACTTTTTTTTTGTCTTACAAAAGCAAAAACCTTACCCCAGTGACCTAACATAGGTCAGCAATGAATAAACTTGGCTTAAAAAGTAGAGTCGGATAGGTCTACTGTTATGGACCAAGGGATATGGAAGAAAAGGAAAATGTAAAGGGAAAGCAGGAATTGCTTGCTCTCTCTTTTCTGATGAAGAGATTGTGGATTTTCAAGACAAGTGAAAATGGTAAGAGTTTTACTTTCTGACTCAGGCATTTTCAGGATTCAGTGGTGTGGCAAACTATCTGATAAACCAACTGTTCTCTGACAACTCCTAATTATCTAGACATCTTAATGGAATGCAAACTACTTAGTGGAAACAACACAAAAGTAGAAAATATTTTCCTCGTCTACTGAAATATCTCTAGGCCCACTCTTAACTCTCTCATTAAATTCTTTCCTCTCTCCAATTTCTCTATTATTATTATTTCACTTTATCATTTCTTTTTCTTCTCAGTGACACAGCCTTTATTTTTTTTTCTTCTCATTCATTGATTTGTGTGCTGTTTTAGGTGGCAAGGTGGCCTAAGTTACAGACAATAAGCTTGTGTTTGGGAGGTTTACAGTTCTAGTAGGGTTGACAAACAAAAACAAAGAATTAAGATCCAAGAAGTCTAGGTAAGAGATGTTGTGTGCCCTGGAGTTGCTTCTACATAAGGACCCTATAGGATAGACGATAGTCTACTAAAGTTTCCTAAGCTGAAATCTTTGAGAGCAGATCTTTTCTACTGCAGGGCAGCCGGTGAGTTCAGACTTTCAAAGTTTGGCTTAGCAGCTGAGCACTAACTACTGTGCACTCAGGGCGCAGATAAGAGATAAAGATCATGAAACAAGGACCATGACAGTGGTGACAGGGTGGGAGAGCATATTTAAGAAATATTAAGTTATATCATACAGCAGCATAAGGTTATGGCATCTTAAAGGGACTTGTTGTGCCCCTTGAACTTAACAGTTCAAGTTGATTCCGTCTTATAGAAACCCAATATACTAGAGTGGAGCTCTGCTGTAGGATAAGCACTGGACTGCTAATCGCAAGGTGGTGGTTCAAACCTACCAACCACTCCATGGAAACTCTACACAGGGTCATTATGAGTTGGAACCAACTTGACAGCACTTAAAAATAAAAACAATATATGAGTAGAACTGTCCCCACAGGGTTTCCTAAGCTGTAATCTTTATGGGACAGAGCATCAGATCTTTTCTTCCATGAAGGGACTTAGGAGTAAGAAATAGTATATATCAAGACATGATGGTCAATAACATTTAAAAGTAAATAAACATCATTGTTGCAAACTTAAAACCAAAAATGGCTCCTGAAATTTTCTTAAAACCAAACAATTGTTTAGCTTTAACTAGTAAAAAAGTGTTTGCCCTGATCAACTATTCTTTTTTATAAGCGCTATCATATTTACACAAATAACATACATTATAAGGCTATTTTGTTTGCTTTGCCAAGTGTGCCCTTCCCCTCAAGGTATATTTGTAAGCATGCTATATTATTTTTTAAAAAAGCTTTGCTCTAAAAATATTAGTATAGTGTACTTACAAAATATCTTGGGAGGAGAGTGTGGTTGGCAAAGAATGTGTAACACACTGGTTATTTACTTAAAATATTGGTATATGGGATCAAATTGCAAAAGCAA
Source organism: Chrysochloris asiatica (assembly GCF_000296735.1). Classification (NCBI taxonomy): domain Eukaryota; kingdom Metazoa; phylum Chordata; class Mammalia; order Afrosoricida; family Chrysochloridae; genus Chrysochloris; species Chrysochloris asiatica. Next base: position 3,398,510 of record NW_006408627.1, read on the forward strand.
CTAAAAAGACTGGATAGAAACCTTTGGAGACAGTGAATTTCTGCTAATGGGGAAAGAAGAAGTCAGAACAAGAGGATGAGAATGGTTGCCCAACTTGAATGTAATCATTGTCTCTAATGTCACATGCTGAACTGGTAAGTTTAGCTGTGTGTATTCATAACAAAACCAACATAATAAATTTTTTTAAAAAGAAAAAATAACATTATGTCTACCATAGGATGGTATGTATGATTGACATGTATTCCATGAATATTTATTAGCTAAGAATTCACGGACAAGAAAAATCCTGTCATTTTTTTGGGAAAGTAGAGTTAAATCCTTGTATTAAACACTTCCTCAACTGTGTTCTAGCTAAACCTATTTTATAATCAAGCAAACAATAAGATTTCATATAAGCTGTTCTGTCGTAAACAATTTAAGTTAGAAAAAAATTACCAGCTGGACCTTAAAAATCAATTCAGAATTTAAATTCTAGAACAAAAGAGTACAAATAAAAAGACAAATACTGACCATAGTTTTGGAGCAGTTCTTCTTTAGTGGAAACAATCAGAGCTCGGTCTTTTGCTGACAGAACTACGGCAAGGCATACATAATGCTGCTCAGAAGAATTTGCTCTGCGCACAACAGTAAGGAGTCTGACAGGGTGATTATTTGGAGGAGAGCTAAAATGTTCAATACAAAACCAGCTAGAATAGCTTAGGCCAGAGGGGGGAGGGAAAAATCTTTCACCTAGAGTAGAAATAGAAAAAGAAAAGTTAAAGTGTGTTCACACATTATTTGTATTGTTTTTAAAGGAAGGTAACAAAAGTATATTATGCTCTAAATAAAATACAATTTACTGAAGAAAAGAATCTCATATGCAAATAGAAAATAATATTTACCGGAACCAATGCCGCTGACTACAGCCCCGTCAGTAAGGCCTGTTGTGGCAGCATTATTTGTAGGGGCATTATGAGGGGCCAGACTGGGCAGAAACAGGCAGCTATTCAAGAAAAGACAATGCACATATTACAGACTAATTCTTTTTATCTCTCATCACCATTTATGTGCTTCCCACAGTGAAATAAACTGCCATCAAGTCATATTAAGTATGGACAACAAAGAAATCATAAAATAAACTATATACATAGGCAAATTCTTCCTTTCTTTGAATTATGTGAGGGTATTAAAAGATATACTTTCACAATTTCCAACAGTAAGACTCAACTAAGCTTAAAAAAATATTAAGGGGTAATTTACATATTGTACAATGTACAAATTTAATATACACCTCCTGGATTCTGACAAATGCATTATCCAAATCAAGACATCTGCATAATTCAAAATACCATAAAAAATCCCCTTGTGCTCCTTCTACCTGTCAGCAGTGCTAGGACTGGTACTGCTCATTTCCAAGTAATATGTATCAATCCACTGTTTGATAATGAGCCACATAACTATGTCCTTAAAATACAATTTAAAGTTTTAAATCAACATATACAAACCCACAAACAACTCACAAGGACGCCCATTCACTCTAATAGAGTATGTTTTATTTTGAATTGACAGACACCACACACTTATGTAGATTCTCTATTACTCTTTTCTGCTACTTGAAAGACTTCATTTACCCATTTGCAGTGCTAGACAATGAGTATTCATAATGTATAAGAAGATATTATGCCAAGGGATTTAAGGAACACAATATTCACATTACCAAGTATTTATAATACCAGGCCTTTAATCTAATTTTAACTCAAACAATATCTATTAAAAAAAGGTGCTGGCAAGATTTCTCTGTCAAGGGCCAAATGGTAAATACTTTTAGGTTTTGCAGACTAGAAAATTCTTGTCATGGTTAGTGAACTCTGTCACTGTAACCTGAGAACTACCGTAGACGACACATACCTGGATGAGTGTGGCTGTGTTCCAGTAAAACTTTATTTCCAAGAATAGGCAGTGGGCCAGAACTGGCCTGTAGTCTGCGGATTCCTATGAGTAGGAATTGACTTGACAGCAGTAGGTTGAGTTTGGAACACACTATAATAATTAAAACTAGGACTCTTATGCCCAATTTTGAGAAACAGGAACGATTAGGACTCCTTCTGAAACTATATAGCAGAGTAACTGGTGTTGGTGGTATGCCATCGAGTCAGTGCCAAATCAAAGCACACCTGTATACATCTTTACTGGAACAAAAAGCCTAATCTATCTCCAACTAAGCAGCTGGTAGACTCAAACTGCTGACCTGTGGTTGGCAATCCAACTCTTAACCCACTATGCTGCCAGAGCTCCTATATAATGGGGTTGAGTAGAATACTTTGTATAATACATTTCAAACTAGTGGAATTAAAACAAAAGACCTATATTACAAAGGTAAGTGGTGGTGGTGGTTATGTGCCGTGGAGTCGGTTCCGACTCACAGCGACCCTGTACAGGGTTTCCGAGGCTATAAATCTTTACGGGAGCAGAAAGCCTCATGTTTCTCCCGCAGAATTGCTGGTAGTTTCGAACTGCCGACCCCAAAGTGAGCAGCCCAATTTGTAACCACTATGCTACCAGAGCTCCTTTACAAAGGTAAGTATGAGGCATAAAATAATACAATAAGGCTGGGGTATGTAGCAAATTCCTTACCCAAAGCCTTCAAGGGATGTGTCAAACTCAACAAAAGCAGGAGTAACCGATGACCCATGAAGTCTGATGTCATGCGGGGTTGTCATGGAGACTAGACATTTTACTCTGGTCAAGGGTACAGTACTTCCTTCAGCAGATTTTACCAGGCTCTTGCTTATTCGGTAGTGGTTATCTTCATGTAGGCTGAAGACATTATCAGAACCCAGACCTTCCAGAGATGTGATCATACTACCTGCAAGCCAAAGAAAATCTCTTGGGAAAAATGCCATGGAGTCTTTTCAGTAATGACTTTACAAGGTAGATGTGCTTTTAAAAACACTCTAGTTTTAATACACAATTCCTTTCTTAGATTTAAATACCAGTCATCATATAGTTCTCATATACTTTATGCTCATTTTAACATTTAAAAAGCTTGCCTCCTTTTTGTTTGATTAGTGAATACACACATTGAAGAAATGTTAGAAACTAACATTTAAAACGAAAACAGAATTTATAAAGCTATAGCACCAAAAATATTTCCTTTTAAGATAAGCTACATGAATGGATATAACTGTTGGACATTCATGTAACTGTAAAAATATTTTAACATTCCTTTGGACAAAGGAGCTATTTTTGTTTCAATTTCAAGCAAAAGTAAATTACAACTCAGTATTGTTTTAAATACAAAACAAAAACAATAAAACCCCTGGAGGATTGATGTTGTCGCTGTTAAGTGCTGTCAAGTAGATTCTGACCCACAGCAACCCTGTATAGGGTTTCCAAGGAGCAACTGGTAAGATTGAACCACCTACCATGCAGTTCAGATGACTTTGCAGTCGGACACATTAGCCCACCGCGCCACGCCAGGACTCCTGGAGGACTGATAGGATCATACAAAACTCTCTATTTTCCAATAAAACTTTAAGTTCTTTTTCGTTCCAGCGGCACTAACAGGAATATAAAGCTTCTACAACACAGTATTCACTATTCGTGGACAATGATAATTTACAGGGGGGGAAAATTAAGTGTACTGGTATATTTCAATAATGGTTGCAGGTTTTTTCATCTTTCTGTTTTTACAATCTTCACCTGAAAAAGAAGAGGCTGAACTGCACCCTATGTCCTTTCAGAACTGTCATTCCACAGCTCTAGGTCTTATTCTGAACTGTTTCACTGCTGTTTGGTGTCAAGTAGGTTCCAACTTACAGCGACCCTATGCAAAACAGAATGAAACTGCACAGTCCTGTGTCGTCCTCACAATTACTGCTATGTTTGAGCCCATTGTGGTTGCCACTGTGTAAGTCTTTTCCTTGGGTGGGGGGCGGTCTTCCTCTTTTTCACTGACCCTCCACTTTTCCAAGCATGATATCCTTCTCCAGGAACTGTACACTTCTAACAGCTTGTCCAAAATACAAGACATAAAAGTATAGTCATCCTCAGTTGTTAGAAGCATTCTGGCTGTACGTTTTTTTTAAGACAAATTTGTTTGTTCTTCTGGCAGTCCATGGTACTTTCAATATTCTGTTCAAACACCAAAACTCAAATGCATTGATTCTTTAGGGGTCTTCCCTATTCATTGTCCAACTTTCACATGCATATGGAGTGTATTCCTTACACCTTCTTTTTTTTTTTAAATTTAAGGATTTTATTGTGGATTGAGTGAAAGTTTACAGGGCACATCATCAGTTTCACATTCAACAATTCATATAACTTGTTTCATTACATTGATTATAATCCCCTCCATATACCACCAGTTAACAGTGTTTCTCTGTATCCTCTGTAGCTTTTTTTTTTTTTTTTTGGGTGGGGTGGGGATTTTGTCTTTTTGGACTTTACCGTCTCGGCTTCCAGGGAAGGTTTTTACATTTATCTGTGGATATCCAGGGCTCATGTACGAGATTACTAGCAAGCATACTAAATAATCAGATGAGGGCCAGTTTGCTATGTCTGCTAGGTGACCAAAGTCTGATCCTCAGAGCCTACGGTTTGGACGGTCTACAACGCTTGGGCCCACAAGGCCTTGTGCTCCTGACCCGGTCTGCATGGTCTGCCACACACTCCCCCTTATTTATTATTTGTTTAAGGGACGCTGCCTGTCTTAAGCGGTCAGTGTGAATTCCTCTGTCTTACCCATCATCGAAACTCACTGCAGCATGGCAATGGCTCTGTCTTAGGTTGTCGAGGTTCCACGCCTTACACCTTCTTTTGATGCTACCTGGATCATTCACTATTTTGTCCTTGTGTGTTATTAAGTGCCACTGAGTCAGTTCTGACTCACAGCAACCCTGTATAGACTTCCCAGGAGTGGCTAATGAGTTTGACCCACCGACCCTGCAGTTACAAATGACCTTAAGGTTGAGTGCTTATCTTACTGTGCCACACCAAGACTGAATTCAATATTACAACCTGAGGCTTGAATTTTTTCAACTTGAAAAATACTAAGTGTATTTCTCCCTTTTGGTTTTCTAACTCGTATTTCACTAATAATACTTCTTGAGCTGCTATTTGAAAATTTCTGTTCACCTTTTCTACTTCATCAGTTCTTCCAGTTAGCTTTAGCTTCTACATTCAAAATCAAGCTTCAGGGTCTCGTCTGACATCCATTGTGGTCTTTACGACCCTTTGCTTTTTTCATGTACAATGTTCTTGACTTCATACCACAATTTTTCAGGTCTTTGGTAATTAGTGTCTAATGTATTAAAGCTGTTCTTGAGATTGATGGTCTCTAAATTTAGGTGGTATATATTCAAGGTCACAGTTAGCTGTTTTAATTTTCTTCAACTTCTGCCTGAACTTGTATATGAGCTACTGATGTCTGCTCCACAGTTGGTTCCTGACACTGTTCTGGCTGTTATTGAATTTCTCCATCACTTCTTACTTCACCTACACATTTCCTCTGATTAGGGCCACATGTACAGCCACCTTTTCTATTACTGAAAAAGGCATTTTCAATGAAGAAGTCATTGGTCTTACAAAAGACCATTCAATCTCTAGCATCATTTCTATCACCAAGGCCATATTTTCCAACTACTGATCCTTCCTTTTTGCTTCCAACTTTCACATTCCAATCATCAGCAATTATCACTGCATCTTAATTGCATGTTTTATCAATTTTAGATGAAAAATGTGGTGGTTGTTGCTGTAAATACCATCAAGTTGGTTCCAACTCATAGTGAACCTGTATAGGGTTTCTAAGGAGCAGTTGGTATGTCTGAACACCAACTTTGCAATTAGTAGTCCAGTACTTATCGTTCAGCTCCACAGGATTGGTAGGATTCTTCAATTTCATCATCACTGGCTTTAGTAGTTGGTGTATAACTTTGAACAACAGTGGTATTAACAGGTTTTCCTTGTTGGCATATGGATATAATTCTATCACAGACAACACTGTACTTCAAGATAAGTCTTGAAATGCTCTTCTTGATAATGAATGTGATGAATGTGATGCCACTCCTTTTCAGTTCCTGGCATAGTAAACCATGATGATCTGATTCAAAATAGCCAATACCAGTCCATTTCAGCTCACTAATGTCTACTGTATCAGTCTTTATGAGTTCCATTTTACTTTTGATGACTTCTAATTTTCCTAGATTCAGACTTCATACACTCCACATTCCAATTATTAATGGATGCTTACTGCTGCTTCTTCTTAGTAAATGAAGGTCCACATCATGTCATTAAGGTCCACTCTACTTTGAGGAGACAATCTACCCCAGTTGTGTTTTGAGTGCCTTTCAACCTGAAGGGCTGGCTCATCTTTTAGTACTGTATCTGACACTGCCCGACTGTTACTCATAAGGTTTACTCCATCCATGTCATTAAAGTTAACTCTACTTTGAGGAGACAGTTTTCCCCTGTCTTATTTTAAGTGCCTTCCAACCTGAGGGACTCATCATCCCACAGTATATCTGACAGTGTTCTGCTTTTATTCATAAGGTTTTCAGTGGTTAACCATTCAAAAGTGGTTCATCTGTCCTTCTCTCTTAGGAAGTTCTGCTGATACTTGTCATCTATGGATGACCTGCTGATATATAAAACACCAATGGCATAGCTTCCAGCATCATAACAACACACAAGCCAGCACGGTAGAACAAACTGACAGATGAGTGGTAGGACTATTTTACTAGTACTGATTATCTCAATCCATCAAAAACTGCATTATTACTACGGGTAGAAATTAAAAAATGAACTGCAGAGTTCAAACCAACAAAATTACAGGATTAGCTTTGGCAGGAAATACAGTGCAACTAGGGTTCTCTACTGAGAATGTGTTCTCCAGCTGTCAAGTGGAAGGAGTTAGAGATGGGTTGGTAATGTGGACAATGACGCCTTCCATTGGTTCTCCTATGGTCCATGTCATACTGATAAGCATTCTGCTGGCTCCCCAGACCATCATTCTACCAGTTTAATGCAAAAACTCCTTTGAAAGTCCTCATCAGCAGTACTATCATATACTACCTTATGAAACTGGTGGTGGTGGTAACTGTATGCCACCAAGTCAGTTCTGACTAATAGTGACCCTGGATAGGGTTTCCAAGGCTGTGTATCTTTATGGGACAGAAAGCCTCATCTTTCTCCCATGAAGCAACTGGTAGATTTGAACTACTGAACTTGTGGTTTTCAGTTCAGCTTGTAATCCAGGGCTCCTGTCCTATGAAACTAGTATCTATTATTTTGTTGACTTAAAAAAAAAAAAATTAGCACTTTATTCTCAGTCTTCTTGTCCATAGTAATTCTTGTCATTGTACTGGGAAATGTCAATATCCACATGAAGAACCTAACACCTGAATTGTAGTTCTAGGATCTCCTATTCTCCAATGAGCTTCAGCTCTCCTTCATTCCAGCAATATACTCCAGAGCCAGGATTTGGACAGGGTCATTGTCTTTACTTGTGCCACTTTCCCCCCAATTCTACCCTTATTCCTCCAGTTCGCTCATTCCTCTACTCTCAGTACTTTTTGTCCTAGTCACTGTTACTCAAACCAGTGTTCTATCCCTTTTCTTCTAGTCTCTCACTAGTTAGCTATCTTAATTTGTTTCCCTAACCTACGCATACTCCTCAGTGTACCACTTCAAGTATTTTATCAGCAGTTAAAATTTTCTCTTAGTTCTCCTGCAGTGGTCCTGCAAATTCACACCTTGTTAATGATCCAACTAAGCCAGTTCTAATCTAGGGAGCAAAAGCCTCTTGGAAAAGATAGAGAAATATATACAGATCCTTAGAGAAAGAGGTAGTACCCTTCTAAGCCAACAATTATGATCATTATTCTCATCTTTTCTGGATGCTTGCAAATATTACTGATTCCCGCCCAACCTTCACTGCCCCCCTTTTTCTGTCAATCAACTTAATCATGTTTCTGCATTTAAAATAATAAAACCAAGTTTTTCTCTTTATTTTCATTCACATCTTTTTCCTGCCTGCAAGACTACTCTCAAAAAGGTCACCAATGTCATCTTTACAATGGAATCCAATGCACACACCTTAACTCTTAACTTAATCGATCTTTCAGTAGTGCTACACAACCTGAACAACAGCAATCCCTGGTACATATTCAGCTTCTTCCTCTTCCTTATTTAACCCCATTGCCACTTCAATCTGCTATCGACTGGTTTTTGGTTTGTTTATCCAACCCCCTCACCACCCCATCCCCCGCACCAGTCTCTTAATTAATGTCATTCTTATCTCTAATTCATTCTCATTCCTCTAGGGTTGTGTTCCTAAAACTCAAACACCACTTTCCTTATTTAATAACCTTGTAATTATTCCTCAACATCTATAAAACTTGAGTACAAATTTCAGCATGCTTTATGATCTGATAGATACAATTTTTTTCACCTCATTGCCTCACACATTCCTATAAACGTTTTCAGTTACTCACATTCAACTAGCGGTTTTTAGGAAGTACCATATTTTTTTCTTCCTCCAGGCCTGGCAAGTTTCGTAATATACATTCTCCAAAATCTTTCAAGGAAAGTTCTCCACAACCATTAAAATCCAGCTGAGTTGCTAACCTATGCGTGAAAATTCCACAATTTCCCCTGGTCCACTTAAATGAAGGGGTTTCAAAAAGTATGGAATCTGTCCACAAAGATTTTCAAGACTCCTTGAATAGTTTCCTATCTCCCCTTTTGCAGCAACTGACAAATGATTATTAAATTCAATGTTTGCTCATTTACCAACCAAAACCCATTTGCATCCAGTTGATTTTGATTCGTAACAACCCTATAGAACAGAGTAGAATTGCCCCATGGGGTTTAAAGGCTGTAAACACCACATCTTTCTCCTGTGGAGTGGCTGGTGGGATTAACCTGTTGAATTCTGGTTAGCAGCAAAATTCTTGAACCTCTATACCACCAGGGCTCATTTGGTTTTTGTTTTTTTGTGTGTGTGGAAGCAAATTAAGGTAAGTATTCTGCTTCATTCATATTGCTAGCAGCTGTGTCAAGCACAATGTTACAGCAATAAACATTAGTAAGAAAACCAATAATGAAATATGCATAGCATATTACTTACACAGATATGTCAGAATAACATAAAAAAAAAAAAAATTTATGTGCAAAAGCAGTTTTTTGATTATCCAATTCAAAGATTTATTAGTGTTATTGTCACTCCTTCCTGGTGTGGCGCTGTAGGATCAGCACTAGACAGCGAACCTCAAGGTCAGCAGTTCAAATTCACCAGCTGCTCCTCGAAAACCCTATACAGGATCGTTGAGTCAGAAACCAACTCCTCGGCACCAAGTATAATGGATTCATGGTATGGTGCTCTAGAGCAAACACTGGACTACTAAAGGAGCTCTGGTAGCGTAGTGGTTATGAATATGGCTGCTAAGCTCAGGGACAGCAGTTTGAAACTACCAGCTGTTCCACGGGAGAAAGATGAGGCTTTCTGCTCCTGTAAAGATTTACAGCCTTGGAAACCCTATACAGGGTCACTCTGAGTCAGAACTGACTCCACGGCACATTCCGATATAATCCAATACCGATATTGACCACAAGGTCAGCTCTTCAAATCCACCAGTCATTCCTTGGAAACCCTATACGGGTAGTTATAAGTCAGAACCAACTTGATGGCACACAACAACAAATATAAGATATGTACTGTTCAGATGAAACTTTTTTTATTTTATTTTAAACTATGACTGTCAAGAAAGAGCAAATCAGTAAAAAAATTATAGCATATATTTACCTAATGAACACAAGGTTTTTTCCCTAGATTTTGGAACCAACTACTCTGACCAAGTCATGGGATCTTCTAGGTTTAGTTGTTTCTTATAAGTAAGAGGAAGGCGTTAGATAAGACCATTTTTAAACTCCCTTTCCTCTTTAGGTTTCCACAATTTTATTAGACTATAACGTAATTTCAAACAATCTTAAGATCTTGTCTCATTTACACAAGAAAAGAGAAATTTAGAGTATTTTAAGCATATATCTCCTGCTGATTAGGATCAGTTAAGACTATTCCCACTTGATTTCCAGTTATAAAACAAATCAAAAAAAGCATGAACTTCAAAGGAAAACTTACTTCTCATCTCTGGCTCATAACTCAGTGAACTTGGTTTGTGGACCCTATATTGTTTCAACAGTTTTTTGTCCCAGGCACCACAATTTAAAGGATTTGCCAATCGCAAAAATTCCCTAAGAAGAGACAAATCAAAGTTAATACTTGATTGGTAACATTATAAAATTCATAAACCAAACACATAAAAAGGAAGTCATTAAAACAGATAAGTTAAAATATAAAAGAAATGAAAATATAAAGTAACACACAATGTTAGCTAGTTAAGTTTGAATCTATTTACATATACCTATCCTGGTGTGGCACTGTAGGACAAGCACTGGACTGTGAACCACAAGATGAGCAGTTCAAACCCACCAGCTGCTCCTGCTACACAGGGTTACTATAAGTTGGAACTGACTTGATGCTACTTAACAACAACATGTACTTACAGAGTCCTAGTGTGGCACAGTTGGGTAAGTACTAGACAGCTAACCACGAGGTCAGTTGCTCCTTAGAAACCCTGTACAGGGTCCCCGAGAGTCGAAACCGATTCAACAGCACATAACAACATCATCATAAGTACTCGCTAGATGGTTTTCAAAATTCTTTTTCAAAAGTTAATAAAAATGTGTCAGAAGTATTTTAAACTCAACATTATCTAAAATCCTATTCTTCTCATTATATCCCAAACTGCAGCTCTTCTTAGGTTCTGAATCTTCTGGAAATGTACCTTGATTTCTCCCTTTTCTTTCACTTTCCACATTCAAATAGCCAGAAGACCCTGCTGAGTCTATCTCCTCAAAGTATCTTGGATCTGCCCTCTGCTCCCCATTTCTGCTGCTACTACTCAGCCCAGGCTGATTTTCTCATTTTGAGTTCGTGTCTTAACAATTTCCTGCCAATCTTGCCTCACCTCAATCCAGTCTTTATTATATCCAGTATCTTCCAAAATTAACATCTATTCAATGTCACTTCATTGTTTAAGACTACCCAGTTCTTGAGATGGAAACCTAAGTTCTCAAAATGGCAAGCTTACAGGACCATGTTTGGAATGATATTCAATTTATTCAGCCTTCACTGCTCCCATTTTATCCCCATGAATGCACCACATTCAAGGCCCACTTTAGTTCTTTTAATTTCCACTGCATGCTGTACTCTGTCCTCTACTTTGGACCACTGTACCTGACTTTGTCTTCATTGAGAATACCCTATTTATGACATTTTCATCTGACCCACTCCTGTCCATCTTCATTTTATAACTTGACTTGTCATTTATTCCAGGAAGCCTCCTTTGAGCTACCCTCACAGAGTCTGAGTAAGTGACCCCTCCATATAAACTCCCATAGTACTGTTGTTACATAACAACACATAAAGCATTCATTTTCTGATATCTGAATGTACTCCTCACTAGACTGTACATTTTTTTAGGGTAAAGACCTTTCTTATTTTCTTCACCAATGCTCTTCCAAGGACTGCTGTTGTTGTTGTTATGTGCCATCGAGTTGATTCTGACTCATAGTAACCCTGTACAGGGTTTCCAAGGAGTAGCTGCTAGGACTGAACCACTGATGTTGTGGTTCACTGTCCAATGCTTATCCTACAGCATCACACCAGGAGTCCTAGCATATAGCAAAGTCATAGCATACAGCTACTTGAGTAGCGTAGTGGATTACAAGCTCGGCTGCTGACCACAAGGTCAGCAGTTTGAATCTACCAGTCACTCTGTGGGAGGAAGAGGAGGCTTTTTGCTCCCATAAAAAGTTACATCTTCAGAAACTTTACACAGGGTTGTTATGAGTCGTAACTTATGAGTCAGAACCCACTCAATGGCACACAGCTACCACAGCATATAGAAGGGGATGGAAATTTTTCTAAATCAGAATATGATAGAAAGGAAATACTGTATCTAATCTTAAAAAAATGTGAGATCTATGGAGTATTTTCTTCTGGGATGTGATGCATGGTAATATAATAAATTCTGCAAGAACAAAACATAATAGGGTTACTTAATATCCTATTATTTGTGTCACGTCATGCAACAACAAAAAGAAGGCATCTCGGAATTTTCACTTGACTATAAAAAGGCAATATTTCAAAGATGATGTCTATTGCCAGTTTTTCATGCAGTTTTATAAACCTAAGACATATAAACTGCAAGGTATTTATACCCTCATATGACTTCTTTTCCAGAGATTTCATTCATTACGAAAACTGCGCGTGTTCAAATAGCTGATTTCTAGCGCTTCCTTGGCTTGTCTAACTAGACAAGATAAGTGTAGTACAGAGTTATCTAGCCAGTCTTTGTAATTCCCACCAAATGACTTGGTTACGTGCCCATCGAGTTGGTTCCGACTCACAGAGACTGTGTATGGGGTTTCCAAGGAGCGGATGGTGGGCTTGAACAGACAACCTTGTGGTTCACACCAACCTTGCAGTTCAATGCATTAACCCGCAGCACCACACCATGCAAACAGGGTGTACAGAACTCTACCATGGGGACTGGTTAGTTTTGCCATCCTGCCAGCTGTAAAACGAGTCATCTCAGAAGAAAGAATGTGCTCTGTGTTAGAATCGACCCAACAGCAGTGAGCTTGGTTTTGGGTTGGCAGCAAGCTGATTGGTACAGTATTGTTAACAAATGCTTACTGCAAAAGTCTACTTTATCATTAGTGTTTGGAGTCATTTAAAAAACAACAACAACAACAAATTACAAATAAAGTTCAATCATTCAGCGAAAGCTAAACATTTAAAAAACTTTAACAGCATAAAATTATCTAGTACAGGAAGATGCTTATATTAGTATCAAAGTTACATGGCCTATGAATGCATTTTTATAAGGAGGAATAAGAGACAACTTAAATCTGTTTGGAAAGGCAATTTTTAGAAATATAAGGAAAAAATCTTTACAAGTACCAATAGGTCAGTTTCATTCCTAATATACACAGCACTGCTTTTCTTGCATTATAAAAGATTACGTAAAAATATATTTCTTGAACGGTTAAATTAACTATGGAACATCTGTATTATGAACAGTAATAAATGGGAACAAACTATTGCTACATACAACTTGGCTGTATCATAAGGGAATTAGGATAAATCTTTAAAAAGCCAATCTCAGAAGGCTAAATTTGTATGATTTCATTTATATAGCTTTCTCAAAATGACAATATAATAGAGACAGGAAGCAGATTAGTGGTTGCCAGAGTTAGAGGAGTGGGTGTGATAATAAAGGGGTAACACCAGAGAGACTTTTGTAGTATCTTGCTTGTTTGATGTTTAAACAGACCTACACGTGATAAAACAACAATGAGCTACAAGCATACAGCATACCAATGTCTTGCTTCTGATATTCTACTACAGCTATATAAAATGCTACTACTATGGAGACTGGGTGAAGAATTCCTACATATAAAAAACTCTTAAATATAAATTAATGTAAATCACATATTACACATGATTTTAGTTTTAAATGAAAGTTGACAGTCACCTAGATTCAAGTGGAAGAAAGAGCTCTGGGCAGAAACATTTTCTTTTACTAGTAACTGGATTTATTTGTTTCCAAGTGCTGCCTATTGAGCATTCTGCTCCTTTTGTTGTTGCTATGTTTTGTTTTGTCGACAGATAACTGAACATGTACTCCTTTGGCAGAGGCCACGTCACCAAAGGGCAGAGCGGCGGAGGACCCTAAACATTAAGGGCTCATTGTTAAGCAAGGGCCACAATGGGTCTCCCCTTGGAAGGCAAGGCCCCAGGAGGAATCTCATGTGGGGACTCTGCAGTTTCTGTCTCTTTGTTTTAATCAGCTTATTTTTAATTTTCTTGATTTTATAATAAAAATTTTCAGTAGAATCTTAGTAAGAATTATATTAGAGATTTGAAACTTGTTTTTAGGCACCTTCACACCATATTCAATCATGCATAGTCCTAAAGAATGCTTTTCACACTAACAATAAGTTTCACCACTAGGAAAAACCAGCTAAAGTTTTTGCCAGTTCAAGTTTAAGATTACACTTAACGTTCTGTGTAGTTTCAGTCAGGGACATTAAGACCTCTATAAAATTAGCTAAAAATGCAATTGAGGGCTAAGGGAATAGTAATAGATCATAAGCAGAAATTTAACTAGATGGTTTGTATAGAGAAGTTTTTAGTATAAGGAAGTTGTACCGTTTCTTCTTAACTACAAAACTTTAAATGCTTCTTGTTTTTCTTGTTTAATCAATCATGGGAAACGACTGTGTTGTCAGTTACCATAGCAAATAATGTTTAGGTACATGTTGTGATTAATGAATCTACAGAAAATAATAGGTGAAGGTAGAAATGAGTTAAGATTTAGAATTATGTTTTAAGGTTAATGTGACATTTTTAGAACAATGTGGTTTGCCTACAGAAATCAGATATTGTCTAACTACGTAAAAGGGAACAAGGAAGATTTTGATACTCTTGATGCTCTATATTGAAATGATTAATATGTATGATTTAGACCACTACTTTGAAAAGAATGATTAATAGATTGATGGCATAGAGTAGTATAAAAGCTGTTTGAGAATCTGAAATAAATAAAGAGGAGAAATAAAATGTGAGAGAAGAAGATTCACCATTCATCGAGACTCACTGATTTTGTGCTTTCTTCACCGATGCCATACATCTCTCTAGGACCCCCTAATAAGTGTGTCGTGCTGGTCCATGACACTCCTGGTGTGGTGCTATAGTATAAGCACTGGACTGCTAACCATAAGGTCAGCAGTTCAAACCCAACAGGTGCTCCTTGGAAACCCTATACAAGGTCGCCTATACAGGAAACACTATACAAATCTGAACTGACTTGATAACACTGTAACAACAACGTGCTCATCACAGCAAGGACTCCTGATTCATGAAGACACTAGTAATGGCCATGGCTACTCTTAACTGGGACCCACTCAAATGTGAATGAGAGAACTTACTGACCTTAGCACCATGGGCTCCAGGGCCTGCGAAGCTAATCGCTCAAACATGCGCTGCAGGGGTGGGTGCAGCGAGTGGTCCTCATCCGCCAGTGCAGCACTGCATCTCTGTAGCAGTCGTGCATGAAGACCCGCTTCACACATGACTTGCTGGTTTCTTTCTGTGTGCACCAGGGATTGTAAAATATTTGCCACGGCAAGTTGAAGGTCCAAAGCATGCTAAAGTTAACAAGACAACAGACCAGAAGGGAATTCTTAGCGAGAGAGGTGACAGTTCTTTCCACCTTTTAATGTGAAGTCTCAACTTGCTTCACTGTAAATTCAGATCAATTAAGTAACTGGTTAGGGTCCTATAGCAACTGCAGAACAGGGTAAGGAAAATCTATCCTATTCTCACTTTGCTAGAAGCATACACAGCTGTACTCTATTCTCTTCCAGTCTTTGTATTAGATGACTACATAACCAAGAGTATTCCTTTTTATAAAAGCGTGTAAAGTCGTTTTGATGGTAAGTAAATAACCAGCTTACAGGAAAGCCTGATGTTCACATTTGTGACGCTTTAGGCCTTAAAGGCTATATACAATTTTAACAAATTTATCCAAACTCCAATTCACCCAAACTCTTGAATGCTGCAAGTCAGAGAAGATAAGTAGTATCAATGTGGTTATCTTCAGTTTTATTTCTGCATCATTTATGAATGACTTTCATTACTGAGCAGAATTCTCACATTAGAAGTAACCATACTGGTTGCAATTGTAACAATGGAATTATATTATAAATCAGACATACATAGCATTTTATAAGTTAAGAACTAAATAGAAAAATTCTTTCATTTTTTCTTTTACCTACTTTCGTATGTGATACATTTTCTTTTTGAGCATTCTGAGCATTTGAAATGGTTCCATGTCCCTTGCCCCCAACCCCTGGGTTCATGCAATCACATGCATGTCCATATACTCATTGAAAATAGGAATGAGCGAATATAGCCAAGCTTACTTCTGGCTGTGTCACCGACCCAACAGAGGCCAGGAGGTCCAGCATGGCAAGCATGGCCCCAGGATGGATGACCACAGCATCGGAACTCTGGAGAGATGACGTTGCCACATGTATTTTCAAGTCGGCCACATTTTTAGGAGGGTACACAGGGGGAGTAGAGACTGAATGATATGCATGCCTATTTAAAATAAAAAATAAAAAAAGTAGTAGTCGAAGGTTAATTTGGTATTCAATTTCAACCACATTCTCTGATTATTTTCTTCATCTTCTTTCGACCTTGATCCACTGATAAGCAAAACACCTTGTATGTCAGGGATGGATTACAAAATCCCCTAGGGTTGGGATATAAAACAGCAATATAAAAGTATTACCAACTCTTTGTGAGTTATATATTGAAATTTTAATTATCAATCCTTCTAGGTCCTTATATTTCTACTATAAAGACTGTTTCATTCAATAACAACACCTGTACCAGAAAAAAAATAAAAATGAGATGAAATCACAGTGATTCAAAGCACCAAGAAGGTGAGAGCTTTGAAAACAGATGAGAGAACCAGTTAAATTAAATCATTTAAAAAAAAAAACAATTTACCTATGTGTTTTTAACCTTTCCTTTATCCCTGGATAAGTATAATGAAGACATAACACGATCAAGGTGGCCTACTCCATTACTGGGTCAACTGCTAAACATTAAGGGGGTTCCCTTTAGTTATCCCTGCTACTACTGAAACTACGTATCACAATTTTAAAAACATAGAAGACTTACTCAAACCAACAGTGTTTATAAGCAAGAGAGCCTGACCCTGTTCTTCACCTACACATTCTTTCTCATCAATGATCTCTGCTTTCTATTTTGAACTATTCATCTACAATTCATGAGTTTTGCACAGTTTGCATTTTGGCACGAGAAAACAGATGCTGTGGCTCCAGCCTATGGGAGCTCTTTGTTCAGTGAATCAGTCTCAGCATAATTCGTCTAAATGCTGAGCTCTGCCACTGAGAGCACTGGAGTTTCAGCACTCTGGCACAAGAGCAGCTTGGAAAACAGATGCTTTACGTCAGTGATTTAGTAGCAGAGAATTGGCAGAGCCATGCTTTCCAAGAAAATACCATTCTCTTTTAGAAAGAAATTCTAGTCAAGTATTCAACTTCACTAAGAAAATAGTACACGGGATCCCCTATGTAAAAATCAGTTTATCCTCCATTCACTTGTGTGTTTTCAACAGACTATTTTTTGTTCAGAAAGGCTTAAGTTCTAAACTTAAAAAGATGTCTAAAGGCTTTTACTACTATTACCACCAAACAGTAGCCCTCCTGTTACGGTGTTCATTTTACTATTTAAAATATTTTGATCCAGCTAGAAAGTGAATTCACAATTCCAACCACTGACTTAAAGAAATTCCATTAAAGATTAAAGCATTTTAATTATATTTTAAAAAAACCTCAAATTTGAGAAAAAAACAAACATAAGTTTTAAGTGTATTTTAGAGTCCTAGATAATGCATTGGACTGCAAGGTCAGTTTGAACTGCAAGGTGGGCAGTTCAAACCCAGCAGCCGGTAACTCTACTCAGGTTACTACGAGTTAGAACAACTTGACGTCACTTAACAACAACAACAACAAAGTTATAGACCTTGGAAAATGATTGCCCAGCTGGTAGATATGATCCAGATACGAACTTTAACTATGGACAGAAGAGACTTCTATATTTCGCAAAACAGAATGCTTCACTAATATATAACTATTAAAACTTCTTTCCTTATTTAATAATATAATGTTCTGATTAAAATACACCAGTTCTTCACAAACTAGGGGGAAAAAAATCATAGCAATCATTGTAGAAAATGAAACTATAGTATTTATTAATTAAATTTAGATCTATTATTGTTGTTAAGTTCCGTTGAGTTGGTTCCGGCCCATAGCAAGCCTGTATAGGATTTCCAAAGAGCAGCTGGTGAGTTTGAACCGCCGATCTTGCAGTTCAAATGAATTTGCAGTCTGGCTCATTAACCCACAGCGCCACAACAGGTAATGCTGTTTTTTCACTCTAGTAATATCTCAAACTGTGGGTCAAGTCCATCAGCTACTCCATGGGGCAGAGATGAGGCTTCTGTTCCCATAAAGATTCATAGTCTGGGAGACATGGTACAGGGTCACTATGAGTCCGAATCGACTCAATGACACCTCACAATAACAACAGGGTGATATTCACTAAGATGCTGCTGCTGTTAATGCTTTCCAGCAGGTTCCAACTCATACTGACCCTGCATAGGATTTCCAAGGCTGTAAATCTTTGCGGGAGCAGAAAGTCTCATATTTCCCTCGCTTCACTTAAGACGTCATTGTTGCTAAATTCTGTCAAGTTAGTTTTGACTCACAGCAGCCCTGTATTATAGGGTCTCCATGGAGTGGCAGGGTGGGTTTGAACCATTGGCCTTTTGGTTCAAACCAACCTTTTGGTCAAGTGCTTATCCTATAACGCCACACCAGCACTCAAGATGTTAAGTGCCATTGGGTCAGTTCTGACTCATAGTGACCCTATATAGGGTGTTTCCAAGGAGACGCTGGTAAGCTTGAACCGTCAACCTCACGTCAACCTTGAGGTGCAGTCCAGCGCATTAACCCGCAGCACCACACTACTTATCATCCTAGTTATCTTCTCTACTTTTTATATTTAGGAGTTTTGTTGTTAAGTGCCATAGAGTCAGTTCCGATTCATTGCGATCCTGTATGTACAGGGTTTCCAAGGAGCAGCTGGTGGATTTGAACTTCTGACCTTGTGGTTCAAACTTACCTTGTCTAGTACATTATCAGCAAGACTAAAGTCTTTGCAAAGGGAAAACAACATTATAGAATTTAAGTTTTAAATTGTAGCTACCTCTGGTAGCGTAGTGGTTAGGAATCGGGCTGTGAATTGCAAGGTCAGCAGTTCGAAACTACCAGCTGTTCCACAGGAAAAGATGAGGCTTTCTGCTCCCGTAAAGATTTACAGCCTCAGAAACTCTGTACAGGGTCGCTATGAGTCGGAACCGACCACGGCACATAACAACAACAACCTTGCAATGAAATAGAAACTATAATTGAATATGTCAATATAATTATCATATATATTGAAGGCTCGTCTGCCATTTTTAAGAATACATGAGTATTTTAACTCAGAATTTGTTCTGCTTTAATTATCATCAAGTATATAGCGTAGTGGTTACGAATCGGGCTACGAACCTTAAGGTCAGCGGTTCAAAACTACCAGTCGCTCCGCGGGAGAAAGATGAGGCTTTCTACTCCCATAAAGATTTACACCCTCGGAAACCCTGTACAGGGTCGCTATGGTCGGACCCAACTCGATGGCACTTAACAACAACAACATATAGCGTAGTGGTTACAAATCGGGCTGCTAACCTCAAGGTTGGCAGTTGTAAACTACCAACCATTCTGCGGGAGAAAGATAAGGCTTTCTGCTCCCGTAAAGATTTACTGACTCAGAAACCCTGTGCAGGAACCCTATGAGTCGGAACTGACTTCACGGTACACAACAACAACAATCTATAAGCAATGAACAATGGGCTTGATATTTGAATAACTAATTCAAACCAACTTTTTCTCTATTGCAGATATATTCTAGAGGTTCTTAATCATTTTTTCGTATTATATTTTTTCATTTCCTCTAAATCTGACTGAATAGTATTTATTCAGCTCTAATTATTCTGTTCTCTTATTCCTATTTGATAATCATGATATAGATCATGAGTTTTAGTTTTCTAAGTTAAGAATTTTCACTCTAGTTCTTGAAATAATTACAGAATAACTAACTTTTACTGATCAGAGCAGTATAACAAGCTCAAAACAGGCAGAGTATATGAACACTCTTAGAAATATAGAATATCAATGTTCCTCTTTGCCAAAACTATAACAAAAATCATTCTGTTACAAGAAACAGATGCCCATGAGCATCAGTTAATTAACTGAGAGGTTTTAGAGATAATGTGACTAAAATGTGATTTCAAAACTTAGTGTTATTTGAATTTGGGAGATGAAAACATTGCTTTCTTTACAAGCTTATAGTTCTTATCCACATAGCAAACTGAAAGCACCCTGACAAGAAAGGCAACCCACAAATGTCCGCACTGATGTTGTTATTAGCATGAACGGCACTGGGAGCTCCTCCTCCCCAGAGTATCATCAATCTGAAGACTGATGGAAGTAAGGCTCACACAGACTAACTACTAGGGCAGTCAATACAGCGACAGTTTCCTCGTAAGTCACAGGACATGGCATCTTTAGATGTAGTTGCATTACAAATTACAACAAAATGTTCTCATTAAGGCCATAAATAACTCATGAAGAATGTGAGGAATATAATGTAGTCTCCCCTTTGTCAAATTAACATTTAAAGAAATGTTAATTATTTAACATTTAAATAAATGTGAATCATGAACGGTTTTATTTATTTATTTATTTATTTAAGTGTGTTTCTTCATTCTCTGAATTGCTACAGAAAGCATTTTATTGCTTTGGGTATAATGAAAAATACTGTTACATATATTTTGGGGCAGCGCTGTGGCTCCGTAAGGTTAAGTACTAGACTGTGAACCACAAGGTTGACAGTTCACACCTACCAGACACTCCACAGGACAAATATGAGGCATTCTGCTCCTACAAAAGATTTACAGCCTCACAAACCCTATACAGGGTCGTTAGGAGTCGAAAACAACTACAGGACACATAACAACAACTCTGACGGGAAAAAGCTGGGGATGGTTTTATAGTCTCTTTTCAAAGCTAAGCATTGACAAGCCTCCATATAGCATTTTGATTCAACCACCTGCTAAAGACAGTACACATTTCCTTGCCAGTACCATGATATTGGTTTTAGAAAAGTATTAAAAAAGAAACCAACAAAGAATGACCCCAAGCACATTAAAAAAAAGTGAAAAAGTACTCAACCTAAAGTTAGCTAGTCCTCACTTTTAATTTCCACAAAAGACTTGTTTTTATTTTATGCTTATTTTTAGAACCAATGTATTTTTTAGTTTTAATAATAGTTGAAGAAAATTCTATGTGTACATATCCTTTGTATCATTCTTTATAGCAACCAGACATTCTACTCTCATAAATATAATGAGCAGAGTTGATCATTTACAACCTGACCAAAAAAATAAATAAAATAGAAAGCAAAAACTAAAACTAAGAAGAAAAAAAAAGATTGAAGTTATTAAGCACATTCACTTAAAATTAAGCACAGAAACAAAAAAAACCCCACACAAATAGTGACTTCTCTTATGAGATCAGTACCTTTTCCTGGACAAAGCTGGTGTACCCCAAGGAGAGGGGAGAGAAGACTCACTTGTCAGGCAAGGAGGGATCTGTTCTGCACGACTACAGACAACAAAACAGACAGGGTGGTTGAAGAGAGGTTAGAAGAAAACACTAGGTTGGCAGCTGGTTAGTTTCACAAGAAATACCAATAAAAGTTTACTAAGGAACATTCTCCATACTCAGCAAGAACAAGGAACATGACTCCGACACAGGCAGAGTGAGACAGGAAGCATGCACAAAGCAGATGCTTATTCCGTTAATGTTAACATGGAACACATTTGTTAAACAAATTACTTGCCGCCCTGTGTTTGAAAAAAAAAAAATGCAACTAAAAATGAGGTATACTAGCTAATATAAGCTAAAAAATTAAACAAGAGAAAAGAAGTTAAATCTGGGCAAGTTTTAAATTTATATATCTTTTCCCTACAAAACTATAATATCCATTTTTTTTAATTTTTTGTTTTACCCAAGGAGGAAAGAAATTAAAATCAATGTTTCTTATAATATTTGAAATTTCAAATCTAAATATTAAGGACTAAGAAATATTGTTAAGAAGAAAATAATATTAAAAGATATGAAATCTATTAAGAAGGTCTATTCAATATACTTCTTGGTTTATTTATAGGGACAGTAGAGAAACAATTCATTTATTTAAAATCATAAAACTATGGTAACTGATAAAAAGTGATAACGCTTACAACAGACAAAGTAGCAGCACACTGCCTCAATGTTATTTTCAAAATGAGGATGTGATTGAAAACAC
Organism: Chrysochloris asiatica; assembly: GCF_000296735.1. Lineage (NCBI taxonomy): Eukaryota > Metazoa > Chordata > Mammalia > Afrosoricida > Chrysochloridae > Chrysochloris > Chrysochloris asiatica. The sequence continues at coordinate 3,420,621 of NW_006408627.1, forward strand.
AATTTAAGCACTGAAAAAAGTGATTTAAGTAAAGCAGCTCTCCTATGATTTCCCTTGGAACCCTGGGCTCTCCCTATCATAGAATCTGTCACAACAAATTATAATTGTCTATTCATGAGACTGTACTCAAGCCAAAGGATGACAAGGATCCTAACAATCTTGTAGAGGTGAATCTCCAATGGCCAGCAGGAGTCTCATACCGTAGGTCTTAAGTATTTGCTTAAAGAAGAAATGAGTAAATGATTTAAAAATCTGATGGACTTTAGAACTCTCAATGTCTCTTAGGGAGCTACATCTTTTCAAGAATTATGAATTGTTAAGGGCAACATTTCAAAAGGCCAAAGCCTAGAAGAGATGGGAAGGTAGGTGGAATGCAAACAGGAAGCACAGGGAGGATGCAGAATTAACTGTTGCTGCGAGGGGATTGCAATCATTGAGATGAAGCAAAGTGTAGGATTTGTTGGATGTAAAACTGATGGTCTTATCTGTAAACTTTCATTCAATTCACAATAATAACAACAATAAACTAGGAAGAAAGGATTGCAATGCAAAAAAATCTCAAAAATCATGAATTATAAAATTTTTGCATGGCAAGTTATCTATCATCTATCTTGATATATTTATAATCATAACCATGTTCTCCTGTTGACAACCAAGTCCAGATGCATTTTGGGGAATAAAGTGAAAAATGGAAATGAGAGCAAATACCACCATTAAAATAAACTTCAAAGCTACTGTTGTATTCAGTGAAATTAGAGCAGAATAAACCTGGATTTACAAATAATACACTGATTTTGATGTTAAAAATCTCAACTGCAGAATAATAATAATGGTGGTGGTGGTAGTGTGCTGTGGAGTTGGTCTCGACTCATAGTGACCCTGGATTGGGTTTCCAAGGCTATAAATCTTTATGGGAGCAGAAAGCCTCATCTTTCTTCCATGGAAACGCTAGTAGTTTTGAACTGCTGACCTGGAGATTAGCAGCCCGACTCATAACCACTCCACTATCAGAACTCACAATGAAAATGATAAGACCTAAAGCAAATGGGAGGAAAGAGTGACTGGCCTTTCATTTTCTTTGACTCAATTTATAATTCACGCCTATAAGCTGAAGTCATGCATAGTGTAACCTTTTATCCAAAGGACAGAGCAGGGCCATACCTGTCAAAAGAATCGGTGGCTACTTTGTAGAGATAAATAAAGAGTTTACTGCAGTGCCGTAAAGTGGGGGACACCGAGTCCACAGAGAGCATGTCTTCCTCCAGTAGTCTTTGAAATGGCTGTGTATTTGAGGGGAAGACATTCATGGGACTTATTTTCCTTAAGTCTGAGAAGCAGCCAAGAAATCGAACGGCATCTGCCAACTTCTCATACTGAATCTCTGTTTTGAAGAAATGTGAGTTGGCAGGTTCATAGCGCATGGCTGCAGTCAATGTGCAGAACACAGTATGGAGAAGTTCAAACACTTGATTCTGGTTCACTTTCTCCCAGCCATTCTTAGGTGGAGAGCTCAAAGATCTTTCCATAGCAACAAGCAAGGATGTGATGTACACAAACCCTCCAACTTTTCTAAAAACTGTTCTTGAGCGATGGCTTTCTCGAAGGACTGACAAGAGAGCCTGCAGGGGACAAAAACCAAACCAAATCAACAAAAATAAACATTCAAATTAAAAAAACAAACAAACAACAACATCATGCATGAATATCAAAAGGGAACATCATTCTGGCAATGTATGATATGAGTGTTTTTGTCAACTACCCAAAAGCAATTTTATGAAAGTATTTTAGAATTTTTAAACAGCATTTTAAAAGTAGAAGAAAGATAAATTTTGGGAAACACTACATTACTTTTGCTATAAAGCTATAGTAAAAATCACTGAAATGCTTTTCTGATATTGGTGATTGATAATGACTATACTGATGTGGTGCTACAGGATAAAACATTAGACACCAAAAGGTAGGTTTGAACAGCAAGGTTGGTGGTTCACACTCACGAGCCATTCCTTGGAAACCCTATGCAGGGTCGCTATGAGTAGAAACCGACTCAACAGCACATAACAACAACATAAATAATTGGGTAATTTTACTAAGTAATTTTATTAACCAATTAAGATACATATTCTAGTATAATTTTGCCCACTCATGAATACTTGTATTTGTATGCATGTGCACTAACTGATTTACTCTAAGAGGGAAGGAGAGGTAATAAGATCAGTTAAGATTTTAAGTGTTTTGATTTGTGTAAAATGACCATATTCTGAGGTCTGGAAAGAACCACACAAGCCTCCAATGACAGAAGGTGGCTGATGGCTGAGCATGGGGTACACTGGCTGGGAATCAAAGCCAGGCCTCCCACAGGGAAGGTGAGAATGTTACCACTGAACTACCACTACCTACAGAAAGACTTTGCTGTTGTTGTTGTTAAGTGTTGCTGAATCGGTTCCGACTCATAGCAACCCAGTATAGGACGGATGTCCAAGGAGTACATGGTGATTTTCAACCACCGACCTTGTGGTTCAAACTGACCTTGAAGTCCTGGCATTTATTCTACAGTGCCACAACTGAGGGACTACGTGAATTTGTACCTTGACTCCCCTACACTGCTATATAAATTTGGGCAATTTATTTACTGAGGGATATCAAAATCATCTATCTCTATCATGAAGATAAAACAAGTAGATGCATGTAAAGTATATAACAATATCTGACACATAGAAAGTTGTTAATTTTTATTACAATTATAAATCCAGTTGTGGTGCTGTGGGCTAATGCGTCAGACTGCAAAGCTATTTGAAATGCAAGGTTGGTGGGTCAAGCTCACCAGTTGCTTCTTGGAAACTCTATACAGGGTCGCTATGTGTCAAAATCGACTGGATGGCACTTAACAACAACAGTCACTTATCGGGAGTACTGGTGTGAATGATAGAATAAGCACTGGTCTATTAACCACAAGGTTGACGGTTCAAACCTACCAGACACTCCTCAAACACCCTACACAGATGAGTTGGAACCGATTCCACAGCACTTAACAGTAAGTCACGTATCGGCATGGTTAAGATCCACAGAACAGATCATTATATAAAAATTGGCATTATGGTATAATGAAGGGTGACCACATTAGATGAAATAAACTGAGGATCGCTACATCATTACACACAGCAGCAACATTATACTACTATATAACTACCAAAGCACTAGGAGACACGGTCCAGCTGAGCTGATACATAGCCTTAACCATCACAGCATTATTCATCACTTCCAGACCTACATCTTTAATGTGCAAAATAGCCAAAGAGGTTTTTTAACTGTTGTCATAAATGTGAAATGTTGGATTATGAGAGAGTTAATGAGTGAGGAGAAGATTAATTCCTTGTACTAGAAAAAAAATGTTTTATTGAATATCATTGTTTCATATGCAAATAAAACCTTTTAAGATTTAATTGACTGTAACATTTTGAGACACTTTTGGGAAAAAGTGGGAGACTTATCTTGGTATGCTTGCTAACCATGTTCTTCATCTCCTACCTACCCACTGTTGTTGTGAGTTGCCCTTGAGTTGACTTTGACTCAAGGTAACCTTTTAAAACAAACTGTATTACTAAATTCACTTTGAAATAAACATGTACAATAAAGTGGTCTGATTTTCTAAATTTATTCACTGTACTACCAGTGGACTCACTAATGTGAGTGTGTGTATAGGAAGCTTTGTAAAAGCCTAATGATGTGCTTGAAAGAGATACCAAAACCACAGCCTTGGCGTTGATTCCAAACCAGTGACCCTAGAGGAGAGAGTATAACTACCACAAAGGGGGATCCTAGGTTGCAATCTTTAAAAGCAGATTGTCACATCTTTCTTCCAGAGATATTGGTAGGTTTGAAATGCTGATATTTCAGTTAGTAACCAGGTGCTTAACCACTGCATCACCTTGTCTCTTTGTCTAAAGAACATGGTTTTTAACATCTTATGTTCAGCTCTATCTACTACTTAAAGTTGTGTAAACACATTAGTTACATAATATTTCTGAATCACAGTTTTCTCATCTGTAAAATGAGAAAATACTTTACAGGACAGCTAAGTAAATACAAAAAGCAAATGTATACGGCCTGATATCTATAAGAATACTCATTTTGTGTTTGTATTTATAAACATACAAGGGGGCGTCAAAAAGTTTGTGGAAAAATTCTGTTGTCTTTAAATTCCATTTTCCACCAACTTTTGAAGCCCTTCATATAGCATCCGGAGTCCCGGTGTAGCGCTGTGGATTAATGTGTCAGACTGCAAAGCCATTTGAATTGCAAGGTCGGCTGTTCAAGCTCACCAACTGCTCCTCGGAAACCCCATACAGGGTTGCTATGGGTCAGAACTGATTCGACGGCACTTAACAATAACATATAGCATCTTATGTAATGCATGCATAACACGAGTGATTTTCATTGAATAATTAATATGCGTATTAACAGAATTTAGTATTTCTAAAGCTGTTACACTTCACTAATGTGCTTTTTAACTTAAGGGATCATTTCTGTGAGTCAAGATAATTAGTGCAGGGGTTTGTGAGCAGGAAGTTAACACATACTGAATGACATGAGTGATAAGAGCAATTTCAAATCCTCAACATATACAAATGTACATTCCTTTTGTTAATTGGATTTTTTGAAACTTCTTTGTTCTAACTTAACAAATAAGCCACTTAAAAACAGGCACCAATTTTAGGAGTAAAAGAGTACACACACACTATCAAACTTACCCTTAAAATATCAGTCTTCAACAGCAATTCTGTTGGCGGGGCTGAATGCATTAACCCAAGGAGTGTGCCCATGTCATCATCACCATTTGGAGAGAGCACCAACTGCTGAATAATCATCAGGGCATGTTGCCGGCACTGCGGGTACTTCACAATGTTATGTGCACATCTGGCACCTCCAAACTCACGGAAAATTCCTTAAATGAGGGAGAAAAAAAAAGAACAACATGGGCTAACTTAAAACTCTGAGACAAGTGAGATGAATGAAAATCCCCATCTTTTCATAAGTAAAGCAACTGAAAAGAATGCCTATTAACCATTAAAAATAACAATATAAAATGGCATAAAAGAATGTGAGCAAAGGTATATGCACATTTTCCCAAGATTTTCACAGTGCAAGAATATTGCCCTGTTATGTTCACCATGTCTAAATCATCTCAATCTTGATCATTTAGAAATGCTATATAGGTAGACACCAGAAGACCCAATACTTTATGTACAGGTTTTAAGCTGAACAATACGGAAATAAACTTATGTAAAAGGCTTTCACATAGACAACAGTCAAAATAAATGAAATTTAAACTGCCCAAGTCTTCCAAACTAGGAGCAAAAGGAAATGGGATAAACGTTGCTATCAAAGGAAAACTTAAAAGGAACCAAAGCATTTAGTTAGACAGGTAGAACACATGAACAATGAAAGACAAGCTATAATAGAAAGCATCAGTCATGGTACTGCTGCAAAGCTCGATATATTAAATTATCATTTCCCACCATAGAACCGGTGAGGAAATAAGACACACAGAAGTAGAATAACTTCACCAAAGTCACACAGCTAACAGGGGCTGAGCAGGATTTAAGCCCAGGTAGCCATCTTAGAGCTGTGCCTATGAGCTATATATACTCTTCTCATATTAAATACCATCCTCATAAAATATAATCAATATTTGTAGATGGCTTCAATCATTAGTTTGTATTTGCTACAAAGTAATTGTTCTGCTTTTGATGTTTTCAGAGTAACTTGTATACACACTCATTTGTAGTTTTTATCAAATGGCCTTTTTATTAATTTCTCTGTCTGTTATTGTTAAGTGCTGTAAGTTGCTTCCAACTTACAGTGACTCTGTATAGGCCTTCAGAGGAGAGGCGGATGGGTTTGAACTATCTACCTTGTGGTTATCCTACAGCTCCAAACCAGCACTCCATTTTGTGTTTGGTTCATCATTAAACTTAGATGTCCTTGTCACTTGTGTTTCAATAAATGTTCATTCAGTGAACAATTGTCCGTGCATTCTGCTTGGTAGCCACTGTCCTTTATCTGTTTATGTGACTTCTTACTTGCTAACTTTATAAGAATTACATAGCCCTGAAGGGAGTACACAGAAGATAGGTGAGGCTTTCTGCTCCCGTAAAGACTTACAGCTTCACAAACCCTGTACAGAGTTGGTATGAGTCACACTCAACTCAGTGGCAGTGACTGAGAGTTGCGAAGGAATTCATGGATTTTTTACAACCCTTGGATACCTGGTGGCATTGTAAGAGAAGCACCAGACAACTAACTGGAAAGTGAGCCTTTCAAACCCACTAGCTACTCTGCAAAAAAAAAAAAAACTGATGCTTTCTGCTCCTGTTAAGATGCACAGCCCTAAAAACGCGTATATAAGGTCTCTATGATGCAGAACTGATCTGATGGCACTGGGTCTTTTGGCTACCTGAAGAATGTGTTTCCTCATCAGATCATCATATTGACTAATGGTTTTTGAAGCGTTATGATGAACAAAGCACAAAGTTCTAAGTCCCTGAAAGCTAGTAACAACTTTCCCAACAAAGAAAAGATAGTAGCTAAGAAACGAACTTCGTGAAAACATGTTTGGCACTTTGGGAAATTAATTTTCAGTCACACAGAGTGAGCTATCAGCCCGTATCGTGGTAAAATTGTCCAACTGCACCCTGTACAACTCTGGGTTAACATCAAATGCTAATTTGTAAAGTAACCTTTTGGCAGTATATTTTTCCTATGCTTCTGAGTATCTAGTCAACTAGACCTAGATAGTGCATGTGAAAATGGTGCATTACACCACAGAGGAACTGTTACTATATTATCCATTAAACATTATCATACTTATTGTTTAAATTACTAATTCAACTGTCTTAACATTTGCCAAAAGTGTATTAAAGTAATTCTTGTACAATTATGTTCTTACATCTTTCTCCATTAGGTTGCAATTCCTGTGTGGCAAGGCAATTGTATCTTTGTATCTCTAAACACCTAACACAGTCTCTGCAACACACACACATACACAAATATATATTAAATGTGTATATATATTAAATGTGTTAAATATTGAGTTTCTCTGCATTCAGGAAAGCAGTAATGCATTTTTGTGCATTCAATTACTCATTCAATCATGGATCTGGGCTCAATCTACTCATCTAAACTCATCTCCCTCCTCGATTACTGCTCTCAAGTTTGATGGGGCCTGTTGCCCAACATGTTTAGGAACTTGGTTGCAAAAATGTCAGATGATCTAATCTAGATAGATGATAGATAGATAGATAGATAGATAGATAGATAGATAGATAGATAGATAGATAGATAGACAGACAGATTTTAAAAAGGTACATTTTACAAATAGAGCTGATCTCTCTATTAATGATAAGTTGAAAAGGACTGACAATAAAATGAAACCAAATAGAAAACAATAGATTGAATGAATGCAGTTTACCTGGTAAATTATACTAGAGAATCATTATTCAATATTTTCCTAGAGTTGCAACATTGTGATACCTTAACTAGAATTACCGAACAATTAAGGAAATCACCATAAAAAGCAAAATATTACAGAAAATATTTTAAGTAGCCCTGGTGGTGCTATAGGACAACCACTTAACTGGCATCCATCCATAAGGTTGGCAGTTCAAACAGCTGAAACCCACCAGTTGCTCTGCGGAAGAAAGGTTAGGTCATCTGCTCCTGTAGAGATTTAGAATCTTGGAAATTTTATACAGAGTTGCTGTTAAGTTGAAAATGACTCAATGGTAGTGGGCTTGTTTTAATTTATAAAATATAAGTCAAGTAAATCTGCTTTATAGTAAGTCAAAGTATGTTTTTAAAATATTTTAAATACAAGGAACACTTTAAAGGCAGTAAAATATAAGTACTTATTTTTAAATCATACCAATGTATATATTGTGTAATAAATACATGTTTTGTGTCTTTTTAACTAATATATTATTAAAAGTTAAAAGCATTGCATTTCTAAAGACATGAGAAAGTCACTGACCCAACAGTTTTGTCTCCAAGTGATAAAAGCACTTCCAAAGCAGGGCTCACTAGAGACTATGTACCCAGAGGTAATCTCCTCCCACGGCATTTTCTAGCAGTTTTCTAGTTACCTGCATTTGTGTTTGATCCTTGAAGCAACACTGTCAAGGTCTCCATAACCAACAAGGCCAGGTGCTTTTGGTCTTCAAAAGAACTATTATTTCTTGAGTCCCCTAAAAAAAGGTTGAAAGGTCCAAATCACGTGAGGGGCTTTTTTTTTTTTTCTTTCTTTCTTGAGTCAGTTTTAACAATTCCTTTCAATATTCCTTAAATAATCACTTTCACTACTAATCTGTTTTGTTCAGTGCCGTGGTCAGTTCTGATTCATAATGACCTTGTATAGTGTTTCCAAGGAGTAGCTGGTGAGCGAGAACCACTGACCCTGCGGTTCAAACCGACCTTGCAGTCTAGCACACATTAACTCACAGAGCTACACCAGGACTCTTCAGAGTCTACAAAATCTAAAAAAATGATATATGTGTCCAACATCTGCCAGAATGAATGTCTACAGGTTTTATTTAGGGTCCTAGACTATTATCAAACACTAAAACTAAAAACACTAAAGTTAATTATATTCATATACTTCTCACAGACAGGGGTTTTTGTCATCGAGGGGATTCTAGGTCAACAAATGAATGGTAGATTTAATGCATCAGAACAAATGCAACATTACTTATTTAACTTGTATGAATTCATTCCACACACTGAATAGTGATAGAACACATTGGTTAAGACTGACACAGTGGCTTCAACAATGGACTCAGACATCACCGCAACTGTGATGACGACACAGGGTTGGTCAGGTGGTGTTTCGTTCTGCTGTGCACAGGCTCCCTATGAGTTGGAGCTGGCTCCACAGCACCTAATAACAGTAACTGTGCTTCTATCATATTAACCAGACAGGATGAAAACAACAAAATCTCAAATTTAAAGTATCATGATAATGTGTGTATGTAAAAACATCATAAAAGAGAGGTATTTCTTTGCTCTCTACATGAAAACATTCTGAAACACCTACAAAATCTAACTGTTTTCACAAAGCTTGTAAAATTCCGCCCAAAGCAGAACATACTTGAAATAGTCCTATTTGGATCATATGTGATTCTGTCAATTTTCAGCATACTTTGGAGTCCTGGTGTGGCACTGTAGGATAAGCACTGGACTGCCAACCACAAGGACAGCAGTTTAAATTTATCAACTGCTCCTCCGAAACCTTATACACAGCATCGCTATGAGTTGGAACCAACTCAATGGCACTTAACAAAAACAACAACCTTACTGTAAGTGCTCTTCTGCCACAATGATATGTTTCTAGGTTTCCCTTCCCTTCTCCAATTCCCTACTGGAGACTGAACGAACAGTTAACATCAGGATGTTACATACATTCTAATATTCACAAGGTTGTCAAAATAATGCAAATTAGTAAAAGAGTCAAAGCAGCCATGAAGCAAATTGAAAAGCATCAGCAAACACTTTTCCTGAACTCCTTTTGTCAAATAAAAACAGCAGTAGGGAAAAAGCTTTACCTTGTTCATTAAGTGCCTGAGTTGGGTCCTTCAAGAGAGCCGCATATTTATGCAAAAGGTTGACCATGACCTCCAGAAGGCCCACCTCCCTGAACACATCTTTAAATATGTAGTCATGCCGTGTAAACTTGAGAAGGGTTTTCATTGCAATAATGCTACAGTGGTAAGAAGAGCTAGATTTTAAGAGGATGCTAACACTAATAAGTTCTTTACAAGGGATATAATTTAAACTAAAAACAACAAACTCCAACATCTCAAAGTATTTGTTTTGTACTTCTGGGAGTTTAGAAATCTTCTCCGCAAACTGTGACAGTGTGTGCTGGGACTCCAGGATGAAATAGTTGGCACTGTCAGCCATGTAAATATTTGTGATGGCATCAAGGATGATTTGGGCAAGAAAGTTGGTTTTTGCTTTTAAAAATGCATTCTGAAGAACTGCAAAGGCCTGGATGTTTCTCACACTGTGACCTAAGACAAAAAACAAGAACACATACAGCGGTGAGAGGTGACATTTTGATCATGATAAGCGAGTCTATTTAACCACATCATGATGTGTAGCCTTTACCAACTCATTACTAAGAAAACATCCTGCTTTCACAAAAGTCCTTTTTTATTTCTCCTTCATACGGAACAAACCAATTTAAAGTAAACAAAACAGTGAACAGAAACTTCAATCCATCATTATAAATAGCCCAATTTAACAACACTTGTCTCCGTATTTCATAAAATAAGTCTGCAGATTAGGTCACTAGCAATAAAAAAATTTGAGTTATAACAATGGAAACTCAGGATTATCTAGTTCGATCCATTCATTTTATAAAATGATTATTCCAATTTTTTAGAAAAAGAAAGTTGAAAATGCTCTGGCTTCTGGCTCTTAAGACAGCATCCTTTATAACTAAGCTTGCTTTTAGAGACATGATGTCACTGAACCCTCACAAGAACTTCAGAAGGTTATATATAAGGGGGCTTAAAAAAAACTGTGCAGAAAATTGGAAATGAGAGATAACGAAAAAATTTCCACCAACTTTTTGAAGCCACCTAGTATTTATATCCCTGTTATAGATGAGGCAATACCAGGCAACGTCATGTGCTGAAAGCTAAATGTGTTGTACTGTTAGCAAAGAATCACAATTATTACAAATATGGCAATATCAGGAATCCTGGTGTGGCATTATAAGATAAGCACTGGACTGCTAACCACAAGGTTAGCAGCTCAAACCTACTAGCTGCTCCTTGGAAACCCTTTATAGGATAGCTACACAGTTGGAACCGACTAGACAGCACCTTAATGGTGATATTAAGATCAGATTGATTAAAGGAAAGAAAAATGAAGTGTGAACTAAAAAGTACTTTGCTGAGCTATTTTTATTTTTTTATTTTTATTTTAAGAGTTAACTGTGGAACACTCAAGCTGATACATTTTTTGAGAGACCCTTTTAAAAAAATATAAAATGAAGCAAACCTTTGGAATGCTACAAAAGACATTACTAGAATTCTACCATCTTTACTATACAGTTTAGAAGTTTCCATTTAATAGTTTCATTTAAAACTTTTAAAGTTTCATTAAAATGTTTCTATGGACTCCTGATGTGGCACTGTGGGTTAATGCACCACACTGCAAAACAATTTGAAGTGCAAGGTCGTTGGTTTAAGCTCACCAGCTGCTCCTTGGAAACCCTACACAGGGTCGCTATGGGTCGGAATCGACTCGATGACACTTCACAGCAATAACAACATACACTTTCAGGAGCCCTGGTGGCACTGTGGGTTAGCTTTTGAACTGCTAGCTATTCAAACTGTCAGCTATTCAAACCCACTAGCCAAACCACAGGAAAGAGATGAGGTTGTCTGCTCCTGTGATGACTAAGTCGCCGAAGCTCTAACACAGGGTCGCAAGGAATCAGAATGAACTGGACAGCAGGGAGCTTCTTTAGGTTTGGTTGTTTCGTTTTGTTTTTCTTGGTAGGGGTCGGGGTGGAGTACGGGTGGAGGCTTAGACATCTTAAGCTCTGAGGATAAATCATCTCAGTAAATTTGATGACTGCAATCTAAGTTATGATATTTTAATTTACGTTACAAATCGGGCTGCAAACCTCAAGGTCATCAGTTCAAAACTACCAGCTGTTCCGCGGGAGAAAGATGAGGCTCTCTGCTCCAGTAAAGATTTACAGCCTTGGAAACCCTGTACAGGGTCGCTATGGGTCGGTACTGACTCAACGGCACTTAACAACAACAACAACATATTAAGTTAGCTTTAGGAAGTTCAAAATAAACCCATTCAGTCTTCCTGCATTCATGTGCAGCATAAAGTTTAAATAACCAAACTTGGTATTTTCTTGGATAGTTAAGTTTACATGCAAATATCATGACACTATTAATACTCATTAAGTGACAATCATGTGAAAGAAATTATTAGATGTCTTTAAGCTCAAATTCTCTTAGAACGGTTGCTGTACATTTAAAATAAAAAAATTAAGCAGTAAAACTTGTTTGCATTTTTTACATAACTAAATGCTCTAACTATAGAATAACCTTTCTTAAAAGATGACTGGATCTTTGACGAGATGACTCCTGTTAGAAAATTTTGGTTATGAACATTTTTTTCTCTGACACAAAATAATATATAATTTTTTGTACTTAGGTTTACTTAGTATTAAATAAAATGCTTTTTAGAACTATATTATAGGATGGTACAAAGGAAACTCAAAGTGTTTGTGGAAAAATTCTATTATCTTTTAATTTCATGTATCAACAAACTTTTCGAAGCCCCTTGGTACAGACGTGAACATAAATCATGTTCCATCCATGCAGAGTAAAAATTCATGCTGAGTGAAATACCGTAATAGGAATTTATTTCATTGTTTGATTTTAAGGTATTTTTGTAATGTTATTTTCAAGTATTCTATATTGAAGTGATCAACAATACTGAAGAGATGTCACTTAATAAATTCTTATTTAGATGAAAATCAACATACTATTATCATACAAATAACACAGATAAAGCAACCAAAGTCAAATTCACATATTCTTTCTCTAACACCTCTGAGAAGCTCAAAATTAAAAAAAATTTAAAAAGAGGCTTACCTTTGCCTGCTGGCTGGGGTACTGCAAATCCAGGCAATAAAAAAGGTGCCCCTGTGGTAATACCAGCCGGTTTTATCTCATTGACACCGTAAGTTGTTAAGGAAGTTATCAGATTAACCAGGTCTTTCAAGGCATCCTTGGATTCAGCTTCTTTTGCTTGTTCCAATCTACAAAAAGCATGATTTATCAAATATCTTTTACTTTCCTTCAATTCTCAAAAATGAATACAGCATCTGTCAATTTTACATGTGGTATATACGTGTGTAAAGTACTGTGAAAAGTTTCTTCTTAAAATTTTTCTGATATGAGGTAGTAGTAATTTTTAAATATCTACAAATTTTATTGTAAGACATTAATGTATATATGAAAGAAAATTATACCACTAGTTTGAAGAGTTGGTATAAATGCTGACTTTGCTACTCAGCGTGCCTCCCCATACACACACACAAACAAACACACACCTCCCCACTCAGGTAAACCACTATTCTTTGGTAGAGAATTTGTAAAATAGTAAAACTACATTAAATTATCATTCATGTTCCCTATAGTTCTTAGGTTGTGAAGTTTCACTAATTACAGTCAATAATTTTGCTTACATTTTTCTGCTAACCATTTTAAAAATTCCTGGGAAGAGATTTAAGAATTTTATTTGTATTTTATTATGAATTAATCCAGGTACTCTCATTATTGTTAAGTGCCACTGAGTTGGTTTCAACGCACAGACACCCTATATAGGGTTTTCAAAGAGCCACTGGTGGGTTTACACTGACAAGCTAAAGATCAACAGTCCAGTGCTTATCCCACAGTGCCACACCAGGATTCCTTTACTCTTATTGTTGTCACTAAGTTACTCTCATTAGAGTACAATTAAATAAAGTTTAGGGAGTCAAACAATTTTTGGAAATAATCTTAATTACTTTTACATTTTTAAACTGCAGTTCTTATAAAATTATCTCTTGTCCTTGGCCCCATGAAGAGCATAAAATGGGGTGCAGCAAGTATTTCTTCAAAGTACGATTTGCTGCGCTTTCCCCTGTAATACAGCAATTATTTTCATAAAAGTACGCTTACACAAAGCACAAAGGAAAAAAGGAAAAAAGGCATGCTTATACTCAAAAAAGACAATATTTTGATATGTTTTTCAAACGTGTCCTCTTTTTTTAACTGTGTAAATTTCATTCACATATATATTTTTTTCATAGTATATGCAGAATTTTGTAATCCATTTGTTTTGCAACTATCAGTGTATATGTGTAATTCTCGGTACAATCTCCATGGTATTGTGTCTGTTATTAAGCACCATCGAGTTAGTTCCTCCTCATAGCAACCTTGTGTGAGGTTCTCTGAGTTGCAACTGATGGATTTGAACTGCTGACCTTGAAGTTAGCAGTCAAGTGTTCATCTTACAGTGCCACACCAGCTCTCCATAGAGAATGTCTTTAATGGTTCATAGATGGGTTGTGTAGATCTATGGTTGGATATTTCGATTTTGCAGACAGCAGGTTTATTATGTCTAATATGTGAGCACTAACAAACATAAAAGGTATCTCATCTCCATTTAGGATTTCATCTTCATGATCAGTAACTAGAAGTAAAATGATAATGTCAAAGTATACGAACAATTTTAAAGTTTTTGATAATATCTTGTTAACCTGCATTCTCCAAGGATTACATGAATTAAGTTTGGAATCTTGGTGTGGTGATATGGGTTAATGCAAAGGTGGTTTAAACAGTAAGTTCAATGGTTCAAGCTCACGAGTCACTCCTTGGAAACTATATACAGGGTAACTATGGAAACAACTCAACAGCACACAACAACAACAAGTAATGTGAAGCAGTTGTTTCATCAATAATCACTTCACACACACACATACATACCTGCAGAATTATATTCTTGGGGTTTCCTTAGTTTTGACTATTGATCACAGAGTTAATCAGGTATTAGAATAAAAAGTGTACCAAATAGAGTTCTCTTACAATAGATCAAATGTTTTAAAAACAATGAAAATGCCTAGAAGCAGTTAGTGAGAAAGGAGGATCTTCTTCCTAATAAAATCCAAAGCCAGTCACTTGTTCATTCCTTACATACATGGACCACTTGGAAAGGAAAGGGGAATATGAAAACACTTTCAATAACTAATTTGTTTTATATACAAATTTGTACGGTCTCACTAGGAGTCCTGGTGTGGCGCTGTGGGTGAATGCGCTAGACTACAAAGTCAGCGGTTCAAGCTCACCCGTTCTCCTTGGAAACTCTATACAGGGTCGTTATGGGTCGGAACTGACTCAACGACACTTAACAGCAACAACAACAATGGTCTCACTCATTGCTGTTAATAGTATTTACACATTATTAACTACACTTATAACCACACTGGAAGTACTGTAAAATACAGATATAAAAAACATCATTAATCAAGGAGTATCTGAAAATTAGTTCATTTAAATCTGTCTCCCTCAATTACTAATGGTTCACATACCTACTCTTTGACTGCACCACATCTGAAGCCCGAATCTGTCACTTTAATGCTAATAACTCAGTTGGCAGAACAGGAATAAAGAGACAAAACTAAGAGGACACCCAAACATGCATTAGAGAAGTGCCTATATTTTCTGTCCTGTAACACCAAATAGTACTGCTCACTTTGTTTTAAAAAAGACTGAGAAGACACTTAAATATATTCTTATATTGTTGGGCTTTACCTAAGCAAGAGATCACAAAGGAAATTATATCCTTGCCATATCCGAAAATCATCCAAAAGTGTTTGGGAAACATCACTGGAATCTTTGAGGAAACAAGAAAGCCCAGCAAACATTTCAACAATTTCTAGGGGAGACAGGTCATCTGATTGCTGCATATTCTGGACACACGTAGATAAACATTCTTTTTCTGCAAGAATAAATAATTAAGTGCATATGTATTATGTATTATCGATGGTTCGCTTAAGAAAATTTTCATCGTTCTTAACTGGCATTTAGTGGAACACTAAATTTTAATGTATTTGGAAAATGTTACAGATAAAACAATAGTTTAACTTAACAATAAAGAATGTCTGCCTTGAGCAATGTGCTCTTTCAAGATTTATCTATATGGTATCAAACTGACAACAGCACTTCAAAAGAGTAGGTAGGAAGCTTAAGGGACAGTGAGTTTATATTACGGGGGAGGAACAGTCCAGAAAACGATGGCAAGAGGAGGGTGAGAACTGTGCATTAACTCAAAGAATATAATCAATGTCGCTGAATTGTACATGAAAATGGTGAAATGGTACGTGTGTTGTGGTGTATATAGTTAACAACAACAAAATTAATTTTACATCTTCTTAAAATGCTACAGATACAATGTTACACATTTAAGAAGAAAATATTAAAGTTTCAAATTCACTGGAAAAGTTTTGCCTCTAAGTAGTAAACAAAGAATAATGAAGTGCTGAAAAACTGTTGGCATTATAATTAATTTTATATCTTTTGATGTTTTATCTTTAAACAAATTGACTGCCTAATGCCAAATGAGATCTTTTTTAAACTTACGGTGAGCTGAGTAAAGGTTTACAGAGCACTGCCAAATGATATTTATATTAATATAGCCAAAAGATGAAAATCTAACTTTTAGTATAAAGGAGAAAAATTCAATAATTATTAGCAGTTCAAATCAGAATGAAATACATAAACCCATAAATATAATCTTGTACTATGTATCACTAGTCTAAAAAACAATCTCATCCTACTCACTGATGAGGGTGTATGGCATTTCAAAGAAGACTTTCCTACCTTTAGTAAACTTATTTGCATAAGAAAATCTAAAGTCACATAAGAAAAGCTAAGAAAATTTAACACACAAGTATAGGAAAGGAAACATTATGACAATGTATTAGGTGCTAAATATTTTACACACATCTTTTAATAACTGTAAGTGAGCAAAAAATTGTGTTAAAGGTATTTTGAAAGATTTGTCACAATACTGGAGTCCTGGTGTGGTGCTGTGAGTTAGTGTGCTGAAATGCAACTTCAGCTTGAACCTCAAGG
The DNA here is from genome assembly GCF_000296735.1 of Chrysochloris asiatica. NCBI lineage: Eukaryota > Metazoa > Chordata > Mammalia > Afrosoricida > Chrysochloridae > Chrysochloris > Chrysochloris asiatica. Next base: position 3,437,327 of record NW_006408627.1, read on the forward strand.
TCAGTGGTTCAACTTCACCAGCTGGTCCTTGGAAATCCTAACAAAGGATCACTATGAGTTGGAATCAGCTCAGTGGCACTTAACAACAACAACCAAATAATTATCTCCTAATTAGTTAACAGAAAGCTGACATATGAGTTAAACAAAACAGTGCTGATAAAAAATGCTCATAATTGCCTCTATGCTGTATCAGACCGAATACCCAGTCTACTTAGGAAATACCTTCCAAAAAAGACTTGAAACTACAACATCGAAAAAAAATTCATTTCATTTTACAGTAAGAAAAAAGGGAAGTAGAACATGACATAGAATTTACATTGTATTCAACGGAACATTTAGATTCCAATTAAATTATTTTAATTTTTGGAGCTATTCATCATTTGGAGCTTAGGAGATTTTCTTACACTAGGAATGTTGCTACAAAGCCTACCCACTGTCGCTGATTCCAACTCCTAGTAACCTTACAGGACAGAGGAGAACTGCTCTATAGGGTTTTTAAAGGAATACATCTTTATGGAAGGAGACTGCCACATCTTTTTCCTACAGAGCACTTGGTGGATTTGAACTACTGACCTTTCAGATTGCAGTTGAGTGCTTTAATCACTGAACTACCAAGGCTCCTTGCCCTCCCCCCCACCCCAAAAAAATTAATGGGTCTTCTAGCTAATTTGTTTTTGAACTTAAAAGAAAAATTTCGGAGAGTCTGAGAAAACAAAAATAAATTTATCCTATGACAAAAAGAGAACTGGAAGAGATTTATAGCAGCAAAAAGGAAGTCATAAACAGATATTCACCATGAATATACTTCACTACATTGACACTCAGACCATGACGGGATATGGTCATAAGTACTTCTCCGGCACTTTTCCTCCAAGGTAGGTTATAAGGGGGGCACCAAGAGGTTATTGCACTGAATAAAAGTTGGAGATCATCCTTCTGAGCCAGCTCCTCCGCCGGAGAAACAAAACTGCAGAGTTTCACTAAGATCTAAAACAAAATAAAACATGTATTATTAGTGAACAAATGGTTGGGTAAAGGAAGACGGTGGAAAAACTCTATTAGCTGTCATTGAATTAATTCCAATTCTTGGTGACCCCAGATGAAGAGCAAAACTGCTCCACAGGGTTCACAGGGCAGTGATCTTTTGGAAGTAGATCACCAGATCCACCTAGGGGGTGGATTCAAACAACCAACCCTCTGGCTAGTAGTCTAATACTTAAATTAACTATGTGCACCAAACAGAGACTCCTTCAGAAAAGGGCTGTTGTTTTGTTAAGTGCCATCAAGTCTGTTCTGACTCATAGCAACCCTGTATAGGGCAGCTAGTGGGTTTGAATTGCTGATTAACTTATCTTAAAACATCACATCAGGACTCCTCCGAAAAGAGTTAAATCTGAATAGCAATGAAATATTCAAAGGTAGAAAAGACATTTGCACTTATAAAGACAGAAAACAATTCTTGCTTATATCTGTTTATTTTAAGAACAAATACTCTCTTTTTACCATCCTCTCTTCACCAAGGTATTTTTACATGTCTTGCCTCCAAATAAAATATAATAATACTAACAGTCACAGTTAATGTTTCATTTTTCTAATCTATTTTTAATACCTAGTCTACCACAGTGAAACGCAATTTTCTTCTTTAAAGAGGGTAGTTTTAAGAAGATTAAAAAGCAAAACCAAATATTTAAATGTAAAAGCATTTTCAGATTTTTTCAATTTTCTAATACAAGTAGAAAGGAAAATCAGAATAATACAAGCCACCTTAACTTGGATCTTTTAATTCTATCTAATTAACTTCCAGCCTAATTGGACTGCATTTCAGTTGTCCTCTTGGAGAATATTGAAAGTGCCACAGGCTGCCAAAAGAACCAACAGATCTGTGTTGAAAGAAGTACAGCCAGAGTGCTCCTTGGAGGTCAAGATGGCCAAACTTCGTCTCTCATACTTCGGACATATTGTCAGGAGGGACCAGTCGCTGGAGAAGGATATCATGTTTAGTAAGGTGGAGGGTCAGAGAAAAAAAAAGATGGATTGGCAAAGTGGCATCATTAATGGGCTCAAGCCTGGCAACAATAGTGAGGTTGGCCCAGGACCGGGCAGTGTTTCGTTCTGTTGTGAATACGGTGGCTATGAGTCAGTATCGATTTGACGGCACCTAACAACAATTGACTCCTTCTGTGGCACTGCAGGATCAGCACTGGACTGTGAACCACAAGGTCGGCAGTTCAAACCAACCAGATACTTCTTGGAAACTCTATGCAGGGTTGCTAGGAGTCGGTTGCTATGACTCAACAGCATTTAATAACAACAGCAACAAATTGCCAAAAAGTTTCTAAAGTTTAGCTTTCAAAGAATCCTCAACAATTCTCAAGCTCTGGAATGAGAAATTTATTCCTTCACTAAAATTTGCATGCTAAATGGTACCTGACAGCATGTAACGCTAAGAGCCTGCTACTTGGTCAATTAAGCTGTTGGTTTCTGTGCTCGATGAATTCTGGTTTCTAATCCCAAATGAGGCTCAAGAAAAGCTAACTTTCCTAAGTTTTTTCATATACACATATATAAACAACTATAATCTATAAATAATTTTTTTCTACTGAAAGAAAAGTGAATTTTAGATATTTTAACCTGTGGGAAGAAACTGCTAATACAGGTATTTTAAGTACAAGAATAAATCAAAAAGTATTACTACAAAATCATAGGACCATTTACTAAACAAAAATATAACAATGTGAAGCTACTGTTTTAAAACATATCCTCCATCTGTGTCTATGTGTTTCCATCTCTCTAACATTGGACTGTTAACTGCAAGGTCACTCCTCAGAAACCCTATGAAGGGTTGCTACGAGTCAGAACCAATCTGAAGGCACTTACAAATAATAGCAACAACTCTTCCCCTAAGACTTCTTCATTCAATTCATACCATGTCATAACGGTAGTTTTGGCTTCCTCAAGGGGATTCAAATTGCGTTCCTTTTCAATGTTCTTTGAGTTTGGGAACAAAAAGAAGTTTGAAGCAGAAAGTTCAGAGCTGTAGGGTGGGGTAAGGTTTCCCAGTGAAATTCCTGTAGTACAGCCCTTGTTTCCCACAAAGAAAGAGTAGGTGCATTGTTTTGGTGGGAAAAACATTTCCTCAGTGCAACGTTTCTGGCTTTTTTCTCACCAGTGCAGTTGTCTTCTTAAAACAGCTTCATAATAATGCAAAATCACCTTTGTTCCATGGCATCAAAAGTATCCTTATTTTGGAGAAACGAAGATAAAATGTACTACCGAGAAAACTTATCTGCAATCATCCAATGATCACAAAGAGAACATCTCATGTTTGGAATAAACCTGTGCATGTATGAAATGGAACACAAATAGCAAGACTTCTTGACTTATTCTAATATACATCCCTTGTCCCAGAAAGTTAATTCCTACTTTTTCTATTCCATTCAGTGCTAGCACTGAAGGGAACAGAAAACTTAACTACTTAGATCTAAGAACCTGCAAATTCATAGCTACCAGGTATCAGGAAGGATAAAAAAAAAAAAAGGATTAAGAATTCAAACAAACAGTAAAATACATATATTTTCAGTCAATATGGACAGGGATTAAGTAAATATATAAGAATGCAGGGGAAGGCAAAAATAAAAGTCTGAGGAAACTGCTGGATATAAAATGTCTCTTAGTATGTGTAATGCATGTATCTTTATATATACACATGGTCAAATGCAGCAAATGGTATATGTTGAGAGTAGCAGTATACTTCTAGTTAGTTTTTATTGAGTCTGAAACTACTCCTATGCAGGTAGAGGACTGACATCCTTTCTCTAATTTGGAATAGAAAAAAAGATGTCTGATTTAAAAACTCAAATGCTTGTCTTGAAATCCACTGCACGTTCTGAAAAACAAACTGGATTTCACAATTCCTTACACTTGCCTCTTAAGATAATTGGTTCTAAATCTTAGAGGCGAAAGGATCCTTACATAGACTCTAGTATAATATCTTTCCATCTGACAGAAGAGAAAATGAAAAGTTTGACTCTCATTCCTTCTCTGCCCCTATATTAACTACTACTCTTCTTAAGGACTCTGTTACAAAGCCAAGCCAAGTATGGCAGAGCAACAATAAGCCACATTCATTGAAGCGACAAAAATGAATACCGGCATGAAGCACTGCCAGCTGTGAAGGTCTCAGAAAACCATCTGTCACACAGCACAAACATAGGGATTCTAACTATCACAAACATTGTGCTCCTCAAAGATTTAATATGTTTGTCTCACTGGTTTCTACACAAAGTGATGAAAATAACGTCTAGCAAGCAATGAGGTAGTAAAACAAGGAAAGAAGGCACTAAAAGGACCTCTGGACTGTGAATTAGGGACCTAGGTTCTATTAACGGCCAATCAACTGCTGTGGACCACATACATTCCAGGTTTCACAACATTACAGTGAAAGATTAAAATTATCTTTGGGCCATAGCATTCAATGATTCTAAATGCTAATATTAATATCACATTATTTAAAAGTCAACACACATTGCTTCCAAATTCAAGGAGGGGAGGAGGGATATGTTTTAAAAACGAATTTTGATACACTTATTTAGGTATTAGGAGACTAAAAGGCAACTTTAATTTTTTGCATAGGCTGGACTTTCCTGGAATGGGGGCTATGATTCTAATCAAAGAGTCCTGGTAGTGCAGTAGTTAAAAGCACAACTGCTAACGGAAAGGTCAGTGGTTCAAACTCACCAGCCACTCCATGGGAGAAAGGTGTGGTGTCACAGCCTGTTTCTGTAAAGATTGTTGTTGTAGTTAGTTGCCATCGAGTCAGTACTGATTTATAGCGACCCTATGAAAAACAGAATGAAACACTGCCCGGTCCTGGGCCAACCTCACTATTGTTGGTACGCTTGAGCCCATCAATGCTGGCACTCTGCCAATCCATCTTGCTGGGGGTCTTCTTTTTTTTCTCAGACCTTCCACCTTAGCAAACATGATATCCTTCTCAAGCGACTGGTCCCTCCTGACAATATGTCCGAAGTATGAGAGATGAAGTTTGGCCATCGTGGCCTCCAAGTAGCACTCTGGTTGCACTTTTTCCAACATAGATCTGTTGGTTCTTTTGGCAGCCCATGGCACTTTCAATATTCTTCTCCAACACGATAACTCAAAAGCATCAATTCTTCTAAGATCTTCCTTATTCACTGCCCAGCTTTTGCATGCATATGAGGTTATTGAAAATATCACGGGTTGGGTCAGGCACACCTTAGTCTTCATGCTGCCATCTTTGCTCTTCAACACTTTAAAAAGGTCTTGTGCAGCAGATTTGCCTAATGCAATACGTCATTTGATTTCTTGACTGCTGTTTCCTTGAGTGTTGATGCTGATCATGAAGAATACAGCTTTGAAATTCGGTAGGGCAGTTCTACTCTGTCCTATAGGGTGGTCATTAATTCAACTTAACAGCAGTAGGCTTAGTGTGACTATTTTTACCAGCAAAGATTGATACACACAATGAATAACTTGGAGTTCTGGAGTGGCTCTGTAGGATAAACAGTGGACCCCAAGGTCATGTGAATCTCAAAGTATGTGGTTCAAACTCACCATCTGTTTCTTGGAAACCCTATACAGGGTGGCTATGAGTAGGAACTAACTCGACAGCATTTAACAACAACAACAACAATGAATAACTTAGAGCAGCTCTCACTTTTACGTGATTTGTTGGTGTTAATTGCCATTGAGGAGGTCTTGACTCATAGCGACCCTGTATATGGCTTCCAAGGAACAGATAGTGAGTTTGAACCACTGACCTTGTAGTTCAAACTGACATGGTGGTCCAGTGCTTTAGCCCGTGGTACCACACCTCCTTCATAGATTCCAACTGCTTTTCTCAACCTATCTAACTGAAGAGTAAGATAAGCCTGAGTTCTAATCCTATTTCTGCAATTTGCTCACATTATAGTTTGGGGGCAAATCAATAGTTCTGACATCACAGGGTTGTATTGTAAATTATATGAGGTAAGGGATATGAGATCCTAAAACAAAAACATCTAATACACAAGTGCTCAATATATATTTGTTTAATTAGCATTCTTCTTTGAGAATCCCAATCTTTCCTACAAAGCAGAGTCACCCTGGTGCTAAATACACCAGTAACATAACGTGGGAGTCCTGGTGTAGTGCTGTAGAATAAGCACTGGACTGCTAACTGCAATGGTGGCAGATCAAACCCATGAGTCACTCCTCGGAAACACTATGCCAGGTCGTTATGAGTTGGAACAGACTAACTATATGAGGTGAGCATATACGCATTTGCAGTAAGGAGCTCTGGTAGCGTAGTGGTTACAAATTGGGCTGCGAACCTCAGGGCCAGCAGTTCGAAACTACCAGCTTTTCTGCGGGAGAAAGATGAGGCAGTCTGCTCCCATAAAGATTTACAGCCTCGGAAACCCTGTACAGGGTGGCTATGAGTCGGAACCGACTCCATGGCACAAAACAACATCAACAACTACTTTAGTTACTGCACATGGCTGTCCTCTCTATCCTCTTCCATCCACTGGTACTGCTGGTGTGGGAGAGGCAGCAGCAATAATTTACTTTTATTTAATGTCTACTTAGCGTAGTTGGTACGAATCGGGCTGCTAACCTCAAGGTCGGCAGTTCGAAACTACCAGCTGTTCTGTGGGAGAAAGATGAGGCTTTCCACTCCCATAAAGATTTGCAGCCTCGGAAACCCTGAGCAGGGTCGCTCTGAGTCAGAACCAACTCCACAGTACTTAACAACAACGTACTAAGAGGAGTCCTGGTGTGCCGCTGTGTGTTAATGTGCTGGGCTACAAAGTGGGTTTGGAACTCAAGATTGGCAGTTCAAGTTCATCAGTTGCTCCTCAGAAACCCTATATAGGGTCACTCTAGCTCTGAACTGACTCGATTGCACTTCAAAACAGGTACTAAACAGCAGGCCATGATCTTAAGTATTGCTTTATTTAATCTGCATAAAAACTCTTTATGTAGGTATTATTATCGCTATTTTTAAAGTGACAACTCAGAATGTCAGGTTATAAAATTTCACAGACCCATACCTGGATTCAAACCTGTGCTTTTTATGCTAAACTCAGCCCAAAGACAGATTTTATTCTAAATGTAACAGATTTCCTGTATGAAATTTTTCTCCTATGAGAAGTTATCAAAAATGATGATATAGCCCCAGAATATTTTAGAAAAAAAATCTATTTAACCCATAATGCTAGTTAAAAAAAAGTGTCAGGAGCAATGAAAATGGGTTTTTCCAGGTATGGTGCAGAAGAGGTGACAGCAACGACTAAATTAAGCTGCAGTTTATAAATTGTTTATATAGGTTAGGAACTTCCTATAAACGAGAATTTCCTGGCATTATATGAAACATCATTCACATCTTAACATGATTGTCAATGATAAGTTTCCCTCCCTTAGTCTGTTTCAGAGATGTTACTTATCATTAAAGGAAAGCTTAACCAATTGTATCTGTAGACAGAAACAAACTTGCAGAACTCTCACTCAAATATTCCTGAAGAGACACTTACGGATTCAAACTGACAATTACATCAAATAAAGTTTTATTACAATAAATAGACTGAAATACTATGGGAAATGTAAGTGCCATCAGTTAAGGAGCATACCCTCTTTACTTACAACACCCTCCTTTACCTGTACAAAAACTTTCTGGAGTAGTCCTCGACGTTCTGCTAGAGGTAGCTCATTCTGTGCACCTCCAACTGCCTCAGGCACATGTGGAAGGTCAAAAAACAGATATAAACATTTAACCAGGGTGGAAGGCACTGACATTGTCGTCATGCAGTCCACGGTTTTCTGGAAAACAAACCAATAAATAAGTGAATAGACAGATTGACCTAACTGGAGTTAGGCAGTAGAGCGGTACAGCTGAGTAACTCACATATTTTAAGCCAGCAAATATATCAAGATCATATTTAAAAGCACTAGTTTTTAAGTCCCAGTGGACTCCTGGTGTGGGGTTGCAGAGTAAGCAATGGTCTGAGAACCATAAGGTCAACAGTTCAAATCCACCAGCCTCCCCTCGGGAACCCTGTACAGGGTCGCTATGAGATGGAATCGACTCAATGGCACTTAAAGAACAGTGGATGATACATGGAGGGGGTTGTAATCATTGCAAAGAAATGAAATATGAAAAGATGAATGTAAACATGATGTTCTTCCATGAAAACTATTACTCAATTCACAATAAAATCTTAAAATACAAAACATAACAGTTGAGTCCTGGTGTGGTGCTGTAGAATAATGATTGGATGGCTAACCAAAGGTCACCAGTTCAAACCCACCAGCCACTCTTTAGAAACCCTATAGAGGATCATGAAGAGGTGGAACCAACTCAATGGCACTTAACAACAACAACAACGCAATCTTAAATCTTTATTATTTAGCTACTTATTTATCAAAAGACAGGAGGTCTCTTAACCCCAGTTTGGGAACTTAACGCAATCCATTTGAACTTAATGTTAAGTTTCTCATAACAGAAGTTTCTCTTCTATAAAATGGACTGGTATGCACTTTTTAGGGTAAATATGAGGGATATATAAAATGATACATGCAAAGGCATACTGTGGTGGTGCTGATGTGCTTGCTGTGGAGTCAGTTCTGACTCATAGCAACCCTGTACAGGGTTTCCGAGGTTGTAAATCTTTACGGGAGCAGAAAGTCTCATCTTTCTCCCACGGAACAGCTGGTAGTTTCGAAGTGCTGACCTTGCGGTTCACAGACTGATTTGTAACCACTACGCTACGAGAGCTCCTTAAAGGCATATTAAGCACGAAATAAATTGTATGTTAGTAGTTGCTTACTTATTTCTACAATTTTATCTTTATTTTAACTACAAATTCTAGGGTTGGGAAGGTGACTGGAGAGTTGTGGCCATCAATGATGAAAATAAATCTACTCTTTTCAAAGATTTTCAGAGGAAAAAAATTCAGATCTTCTTAATGATAAACGTTTCAATATTATTATGCAGTGTATTTATAAAAACTTTGTATAATGCAGTTTGGAGTAAAAAATTTTACAGCATTAGAGATCAATGGGTTGGGGCCTTATTATCACCTAGCTGTTGTTGTTGTTGTTAGGTGCCATTGAGTCGGTACTGACTCACAGCGACCTTATGCACAGCAGAACGAAACACTGCCCGACACTGGGCAAACCTAACTATCGTTGCCACACTTGAGCCCATTGATGCTCCAATCCACATTTTGCCAATCCATCTCCCTGGGGGTCTTCCTCTTTTTCTCTGAGCCTGCACCCTACCAAACATGATACCCTTCTCCAACAACTGGTCCCTCCTGACAATATATCTGAAGTAATTTTGGCCATTCTGGCCTCCAAGGAGCACTCTGGTTGCACATCTTCCAATACAGATCTGTTTGTTCTTCTGGCAGCCCATGGCACTTCCAATATTTTCTTCCAACACCATAACTCAAAATCATCGATTCTTCTACGGTCTTCCTTATTCACTGTCCAGCTTTCACATGCATATAAGGTTAATGAAAATACCATGGCTTGGGTCAGGTGCACCTTAGTCTTCAAGCTGACATCCGTGCTCTTCAACACTTTAAAAAGGTCTTGTGCAGCAGATTTGACTAATGCAATACATCACTTGAATTCTTGACTGCTGCTTCCATGAGTGTTGAGAGTTGATCCAAGAAGAATGAAGTCCTTGACAACTTCAATCTTTTCTCCATTGATAAGAATGTTATCGGTCCAGTGGTGAGGATTTTTGTTTTCTTTACACTGAGATGCAAACCATATCGAAGGCTGTGCTCTTGGATCTTCATCAGTAAATATTTTAAGTCTTCTTCACTTTCGGAAAGCAAGGCTGTATTATATGCATAGCGCAGGTTGTTAATGAGTCTTTCTCCAATCCTGATGCCACATTCTTCTTCATATAACCTAGCTTTTCAGATTATTTGCTCAGCATACAGGCTGAATAAGTATGGGGAAAGAATACAACCATGGCTCACAACTTTCTTAATTGTAAACCATTCACTGTTCCCATGTTCTGTTCGAACAATTGCCTCTTGGTCCATGTACAGATTCCTCATGAGCACAAATAAGTGTTCTAGAATACTCATACTTCGCAATGCTGTCCATAGCTTCTCATGTCCACACAATCAAAAGCCTTTGCATAGCCAATAAAGCACAGGTAGACATCTTCTGATATTCTCTGCTTTCAGCCAAGATCCATCGGACATCAACAATGATATCCCTTGTTCCACGCCTCTTCTGAATCCGGCTTGAACCTCTGGAAGTTCACTGTCAACGTATGCTTGTAGCCATTTCTGTATTACTTTCAGTAAAACTTTACTCGCATGGGATATAAAAGATATTGTCCAATGATTTCCACATTCTGTTGGGTCACCTCTCTTTGGAATGGGCACAAATATTGATCTCTCCCAATCAGTTGGCCAGATAGTTGTTTTCCAAATTTCTAGGCAGAGATGAGTGAGTGCCTCCTGTGCTGCCTAACTTTCTTGAAAGATTTCCATTTTTATTCCATCAATTCCTCGTGCCTTGGTTTTTGCCAATTCCTTTAATGCACTTTGGACTTCTTCCCTCAGTATCATTGGCTCATGATCATATGCTACTTCTTCAAACGGCTGTACCATTTCCTTTTGGTACAATGAATCTGTACATTCCATCTTCTTTTGATGCTTTCTGCATCATTCAATAATTTGCCCAGAGAATCCTTCAATAACGAAATTGAGGCTTGAATTTTTTCCTCAGTTGCCCCAGCTTGAGAAATGCTAAGCGTGTTCTTCCTTTTTAGTTTTCTGACTCCAGATCTTTGCACATTTTGTTGTAATATTTGGTTTTATCTTTTCGAGCTGATCTTTGAAATTTTCTGTTCAGCTCTTATACCTCCTCATTTCTACCATTTGCTTTAGCATCTCTACAACTGGAGAGCAAGTTTCAGTGTCTCTTCTGACATCCATTTTGATCTTTCCCTTCATTCTTGTCTTCATAATGATTTTTTGCTTTCTTCCTGTATGATGTTCTTGATGTCATCCTACAACTCTTCTGGTCTTCGGTCTTTAATGTTTATTTTATCAAATCTGCCTTCAGATGATATCTAAATTTAGGTGGTATATAGTCAAGGTCATATTTTGGCTCTTGTGGTCTTGTTTTCATTTTCTTCAGCTTCAGTTTGAATTTGCATATGAGCAACTGATGGTCTGTTCCAAAACCTGCCCCTGGCTTTGTTTTTACTAATGATATGGAGCATTTTCATCATTTCTATCCACAGATGTAGACAATTTGATTTCTATGTATTCCATGTGGCTAGGTCCATGTATATAGTCTTCTCTTATGCTGTCTAAAGAGGTTTTTGAAATGAACAAATCATTGATTTTTGCAGAATTGTATCATGCGATCTCCAGCATCATTTCTATCACCAAGGCCATATTTTCCAACTACTGATCCTTCCTCTTTGCTCCCAACTTTTACATTCAAATACCAGTAATGAGCAATACATCTTGTTTACATGTTTGATCAATTTCAGATTGAAGAAGTTGGTAGAATTCTTCTATTTCATCCTCACTGGCTTTAGTGATTGGTACGTAAATTTGAATAAAAGTGGTATTAACTGGTCTTCCCTGTAGGCACGTGGATATTATCATATCACAGACAGTATTATCACCTTATTCACCTAATTATCAAATCTTTATTTCGTGCCTAGGGTATCTCTGGAGACCTTGAGTGGCAATGTAGGAAAAGCACTGGACCTGGACTGTGAGGTCAGTTTTGAACTGCAATGTTGGTGGTTCAAACCCACCAGCCACTCCTCGGAAACGCTATACAGTGTTGCTATGAGTTGGAGTCGACTCAACAGCATTTAACAAAAACATGGGTATATCGAGAAATGTGTTCGGAGTTGGGCATGCCAAGCTGAAGCATCCCTGGTATTCAGAAGATCATAGTTTACTAGCAAAAGCAGGTTCACCAATAAATACCATTAACAGTCTTAATTGTGATACTGATGGCCACTGAGTCAATTCTGCCTCATAGAAACCCTGGTTTAGGTTTCCAAAGCTGTAAATCTTTACAGCAGCAGCTGGAGAGTTTGAGCTGCCAACTTTGCACAGGTTAACAAAAGAAATGATCAACAACGCCAGGACTGTAATAGAGAAATGCAAGAAGCTAAACTAAGAGGTAGAAGTCACCTAGAAGAACACAGACGGTTAGGCCATATGGTACAGGATGTCTGTCACCAGAACCTAAAATTCCTGACTCCTTAAAAAGTCATGATGGTAATGACTAATCTTTTTTGAGTGCTTGTTATATAACATGTGTAAGGCTAAGAACTATATACATAATGTATCATCTATTCCTTAAGTCAGTCTTATGAGGTAGGTACTATTACTGTGTGCCTCTTATTTTGCATATGTAACCATGGAAGAGTATCATTTACATACCCTCCCTAAGGTCACAGAACTGATTAAGTAGCAGAGCCAGGAGTTAAATCTAGGTTGAGGATAAAGTGTATGACCCCATGTGTATCAAAGTAGAACTGTGCTCTATAGGGTTTTTCTAATGTAGATCTTCAGGTCTTTCTTCTAAGTCGCCCCTGGGTGAACTTGCCCCTCCCATCTTTTGGCTATCAGGTGACCATGTTAGCTGTCTATACCACACAGGAGCTCCTAGCATTATACATAACCTAGTATTGCATTTGGTGGTTCTATCTTTATCTGTGCCATCTCTGTGGTCCACATTTTGGTCATTGCTGTAGCTTTCTAGCTGAAAGCTTACCAGTTAAATCATCATTAGCTTTCCCTCTCTCTGAAGCACAATTCATTTTTATTGACTACTGATCAATTTACAGTATAACTTGGTCTCTAAAATGGTATTTGTTCTTTTTTTTTTTAAGTCAGTATGTTTTTCTTTTATTCTTAAGCCTGTCTACCCATTTTTGAAGGTTTACGTTAATCCTTATTTACTGTGTTCCTAGTATGTTAGGTATTATGGTAGACAATTTCTGCTAACATTCAAAAAGACAAGTAGGATGTCCAAAAAAAACCAGGAATAAAACTTAGAAATATTTCAGTTAGAATGTATTCCTTTACATGTGAATTCTACACCCAAACAAATATTGGCACAGTTACACAGGTATTTATAACTACTATCAAGAGCAAAAAGAACTCAGATTTTGATAGTCATTTGGTATACTCCCTAAGACATGGAAACAACTCCACAGTTTAGAATTATTGGAGGGTTAATGAGGGCAACCAATGATCTCAATTTGCCAGGGTTGAGGAGGCTCCTGAGATGTGAGACTTTCAGTGCTATTGGGAGTGTTTCAGGTAAACCAGCACATGTTCGACACTCCAGCACAAACAAGAAAGGAAAGAGGCATTCCAATTGGGGGGAGGGGGATTCAGCTGCTACTTATTTGGGGCTATTGATTAGTTTCAGGATATAGTTACTAAGAAATATGCACTGTCTCTACAGTGGTCAGTTATTGTAGCAAGACAGGTGCCATAGTCAACTCTTGTCAATTCCAGTATCAAATGATACAAGGAGTTTGAAAGTCCACTGTAATTTAGAGAACAGATAGTCCCAAGTTTTATACTAACTTTAATAGGTAATTCCACCCTGGATTTTAGAAGGTGAAAACATGAAGGGCCAAAAATCAGGCATTCAAGAGTTCAGTAATAGATGCACACAATATATATCATGACAGATACTTAAAAGATGATTTCGAATTAATCCTGTGACAGGGGAAGGTAATGTATACTATCCTGAAAATGACAAAGCTTTCTTATCTTCCATAAAATTAGAAAATGTAAACAAGCATTTTCCATGTTATTAATCCATCTGCGTCACCTTGGATGAAAGGTGATTCTTCTTTAACAGGTTCCCTAACTTGGGTAATGGAAGTGTTGGGCTGGGTCTGATGGAGCATGAGCTCTTGGGTTACTCGCCTCTTATCCAAGTAGTCAAGTCTCTGCACAATGTACGATACAATGGCATCATTTTCTCTGTATGTTGTAACATGACAACAAAGGGAAACACTGCTCTAACGCAGACATTTCCCCAAGTGTAAAGTGCATTCAATGTTACTCACAGAGATGCTATGCGAGGCAAGAAGTCTTATGTAAGAACTAAAAGAACACTGTGATTATCATAAAATCTTACTTGGTTATAAGGGGACTTCAAAAACTTGAAGAAAAAGATCTAGTATGTTATAATCTTATTCTCCCACAAACGTTGTGAAGCCCCTCATATAACGATGAACTGAATTAACACAATCTGACGAGGATACAAAAATGGCAACCAAGAACTCACCTGACCAGAGGAGGCTAACAAATTAATTGTTGTCAAAAGCATCCAACCTCGACTGGCTTCCTCACTCTGATTGATTTCCAGGAATTGGACTATGGCCCGACTTGCAGCCTCTATAAAACCAAAGGGAAGGTAATTAGGTGGAAGAATATATTAAATATAGAGGTTCTTCCTGAACACTTAAGGAGTCCTGGTGGTGAAGTGGATTTAGTGTTGGGCTGCTAACAAATATTATATAATTCACAATAAACCATGGGGGGAAAAAAATGTTGCTGGTTTGACCCCACCAGCTGCTCCACAGGAAACAGATGAATCAGTCTGCTTCCTTAAAGATTTACAGCCTCAGAAACCCTATGAGGCAGTTCTACTCTGTTCTATAGGGTCACTAGGAATCATAATCCACTCAACGGTACTGGGTCCTGAAAACCTGCAAGGAAATGATCATTTATTTACTAAGTATGTATTTTATATCCTAGTGTGGTGCTACAGACCAACCAATGAACTGCTAACCACAAGGTTGACAGTTCAGACCCATTAGCTGTTCAAACCCATTAGAAACCCTACATAGGGTCACTCTGAGGCAGAACCAACTCGATGGTATTTTAACAACAACAAAACATGCTAAAGTAGCCAGTATTTTATTGTCATACATAGATAGCACTTACATAATTAGTACAGAAATGTCATGAACAAGTAGTGCAGGTGGCACTGTAAAGGAATGCTGGTAGCATTGTAGGAGAAGCACTAGACTGCTAACCACAAGGTGTCCAGTTCAAACACACTAACTGCTCTGCAGAAGAACGATGAGGGAGGCGTTCTGATCCCAAATATATATACAGGAAACCGTACATGGGGTGACTATGAATGGGAACTGACACGATGACAATTAATTAACTAATCAAAGAGTCCGAGAGGAACTGAAATTTGAGCTAAATCTGGAAAGCAAGTACATGCTTATTCAAGAAGTAGGAAAGATAAAAGGACACAGAAAGAATTGTTGTTGTTAAGTTCCATCGAGTCAGTTCCCTGTATAGGGCTTTCAAGGAGTAACTGGTAAGTTTGAATTGTCAACCTTGCCATTCAAACTGACCTTACAATCCAGCCCATTAACCCGCAGCACCCAAGCAGGATTCCACAGAAAGAATAGTAACACAGTATTAAAACAAAACAGTAAGTATTACTAGAGGAACAAGCCCAATACATACATATCAAGATCAAGAACGACAATCACATTGGCTTAACTGAAATGAAGGGTGTATACTGACACTTTAAAGTCCAATATCAACATTAGTAATAGAAATTATAGAAGGAAGTCCTCGTGTGACACTGTACGATAAGCACTGGCCTTCTAATCATAAATTCAGCAGTTCAAATCCACTAGCCACTCCCTGGAAACCTTACACAGGATCACCATGAAGTCAAAACTGGCTCAAAAGCACTTCGCAAATATGAAGGGAGGCAAACTAAAGATTTTATTGACTCTTTGGACAAAAGGGATCTAATGTAGCTTCCTGAGCAAAATAGGAAATAAAAAGGATTATTCCTAATTTTCTTAAAATTAAGTAGCAAGTTGTATGACAAACTGAAAACAAAGAAATTGGAGGGACTGAAATAAATAAGAAGGTTGCTGAGGTGACTTAGCTGTGATAGTTGTTGTTAGGTGCCATTGAGTCGGTTCAGACCCATAGCGACCCTGAAGAGGGTTTCTGAGGCTATAAATCTTTACGGGAGCAGAAAGCCTCATCTTTCTCCCAAGGAGCAGCTGGTAGTTTCGAACTGCTGATCTAGTGGTTTGCAGCCCAATTCATAACCACTACCCTACCAGAGCTCCTTAGCTATTATAGTAGGAAGAGTAAAACAAAAACAGTAGCATAAGAGAGTCATTCATAGAACTATAGAGTTGGAAGTAACTTTGAAAGGTAATTTAGTTAATGATGTCTTCAGAGACAAGGGATAGTAAGTCCCAAAATGTGCACTTAATCACATCAATACTGGATACCCCAATTTAGACTGCCTTCCAAAAAACTCAAAACAAAACTTGCCAGTAAATTCCAACCCACAGAGACGCTATAGGACAGGATAGAACTGTTCCACAATGTTCTTAAGGCTGTAAAGTTTTTATACATGCAGATTGCCACATCTTTCTTACATGGAGTTGTTGGTGGGTTCAAACTACCAACCTTTTAATTAACAACTGAGCACTTTAACCACTTCATCGCCAGGACTCTTGTAGATTAGCCTAGTGGTATTTTTACAAAAGCACTATTATAAGCTTTAAAAAAAAAAACACCAAAATCTTGAAGACTTACACAGGATTTTGTGCTTGGCATGCTTCCATCTTTGGACATTTCAATTTGAAAGTACATTTTAAAAGGAATTTACTCCCTACTCAAAATGGCCTGTTTTTCAAGAAGTGACAGGCTTACAAGCTTTCAAGAGGGGACCTAGATCCAGAGGGCCTGGAGCAAGGCTGATGAAATGCGCATGGGTCTCTTATGATACAATAGTGAATAATTGTTATTAGGACTGATTGTGAGGGTTGGAAATGTAAAGGTAGATGTTTTGTAGCAAGGAGGGGGAGTGATTAACTTTTCAGCCTAAGAGCGGAGGTCCCTGGGACCATCAAGGAAGAAGACCAGAGAGCAGGACCCTACCCAGAGAAGCAGTGATACCTGAGATGGAGGCAGAGACGATGATGTGGAGAGATGGAGCAGTTGGGGACGTCAGACACAGAGAGGGAGAGGGGCTGTGTGCTGATGACCCGGGAGCAGGCTTGTAGTGTATACCCTTTGGTTGGTTGATGATACATGGAGGGGACTGTAACCATAACAATGAAATGATATACGACAGGATGAATGTAAAACTAATGTTCTCCCATGTAAACTATCACATAAATCACAATAAAACATTAAAAAAAAAAAAAAGGCCTGTTTTTGCTGAGTCCTAACTAAGGAGCTCTGGTAGCATAGTGGTTATGAATCGGGCTGCAAACCGCAAGGTCAGCAGTTCGAAACTTGCGGTTAGCAGTTTGAAACTACCAGCTGTTCCGCGGGAGAAAGATGAGACTTTCTGCTCCCGTAAAGATTTACAGCCTCAGAAACCCTGTACAGAGTCGCTCTGAGTCGGAACCGCTCCACGGCACATAACAACAACAACAACAACAACTCAGCAAAGGTGTCCTGCTGTGGTCCTATAAGATAAGTACTGGACTGATAACCATAGGTCGGTGGTTCACATACACCAGCCGCTCCTTAGAAACTCTACACAGGGTTGCTATAAACTAGAACTGTGTATCAAGTACTGTTTTAAATGTTTGTAGGACTGACTCATTTAATATCTATAAGGACAATATGAATTATTTTCTATTACTATATCCTCTTTGGAGATGACAAAGTTGAGAAGGGTATAAAAAGATAACTTTGAGAAACCTGTTTTAGCAACAGTAGTTTGAGATCATTGGTACGAAATGACCTGCATGATTTTCTTGCAACGGACCTAGCAATTGATTTGTGAAAGCCTATCCAACAACAACCCTCTTTCACTGATAAGCGTTAACTACCCAGTTAGTGAAGGCTCTCAGCCACAGGTACTCACTGCGCTTGCATTTTATTTTCTAGGCCTCCTGGTAACCAGGCAACTTGTGTTTTCAGTTGGGCATTTACAATTTCATAACTCAACTACTTTAAAAGATATTTATACTCTTCAAACTGATCATTGCCTAGTTAAAGAAGGATAATCAATCCTATTTATCAAAAACATCGATCAATGAATAACCTATTCAATACCTCCTGTGCTTCTCAAAGAAACAGGAGAGAGAGAAAACAAAGTTATCTTCCTGGTACTGTAGAACAAAACATATAGAGAAGATACATTTCAAATTAATAATGACTCTACTCATTTAGCACTAATGATTGAAAAGAAAACTGGACAAATATGTATTTTCACTGCTAATCAATAAGTTGTCAAATTTGAGGAAAGAATGTTAGTAGTTATTTTGAGAAACAACACACCAAAGATGTATCCTTGGCTTGAAACTGCTGTAATTGATTTATAGGTATATTCACCAGATTAATAAATAGTGAATATTTGTGGGGTACTGTGGGTTAATGCCCTGGACTGCAAGGTCGGTTGTGAACCACAAACAAGTTCAGTGTTTGAAGCTCACCAGCCACTCCTCGGAAACCCTATACAAGGTCTCTATGGGTCGGAAACGACTCAACAGCATTCAACAACATTACCTCCAGTAAGTGTTTTCTTATGCTTTGGTCGGCAATGAACATTAAGAGATTCCTGAAGATAATAAATCACAAACAATGGATAATAAGCCAACTTTCCATTTGTTATAAAACATTATCTATGTTTGATGGGTTCCTATGCTGATGAAACAAGATGATACATATGACAAACTGAAAAGGGTCAGGAAAGTATAATTATCACCATTTACTTTTCTTACCCAGCAACTGAAATTATATCCCTAGCTTAATCACCAACCACAACACCATAGTTACAATAGTCTTTCACTTAACATCTTTACCAGAACAGCAACAGTGATTGTTCTTTTTGGAAGATACAAGTTATAATAACACTAATACAAAAGAATCTTATCTAGTTTATCTTTCAGATAAAGAGGTCTGCATAGGTAGTTATGGCTGAAAGATAATGGGGAAAGTTTCAAGCTACTACTGACAGAACAAATGAGGATGACATAACAAATGTATTCAGAAGAACCATTGTAGTTTCTCCTACTTAGTTGCACTATAAGGTCATTGAAAATATCTTCAAGAGACTTCTTACTTACTTAAAATGAATACAGAAATTCATTTTTAAAGTATTTAGTGCCTCTTGTTGTTGTTAAATGCCATCAAGTCAGTTCTGAGTGACTCACAGCGACCCTGTATAGTATTTCCGAGGAGCGACTGGTAGATTTGAACCACCGGCCTTGAGGTTCAAGTCGGCCTTTTGGTCCAGTGCTTATCCTACAGCACCACACCAGGACTCCATCTAGCATCTGCTGGTGGTGGTGGTGGTGCTGTACCATGGAGTCAGTTCCAAGTGAGCAACCCTGTATAGGGTTTCTGAGGTTGTAAATCTTTACAGGAGCAGAAAGCCTCATCTTTCTCCCGCGGAACAGCTGGTAGTTTCAAACTGCTGACCTCATGAGGTTAGCAGCCCAACTTGTAACCACTTCGAGTAGTTTCTAAAAATCAGATGCACTGAATGCAATTTAAAATAAAACCTCTGCAAATTATAGTTTTTTAAACTTTCTAAGAAAAATATACTACTAGTCACAAAAATATTACAGAATCATCTTTTGATTTTCACTAAGATTTAACAAACACAAATGCAAATGATGACTTAACTGAAGGTTATGAGTTAATGACAGGGCCATCCAGAGAAGCAGCCACACCAGAGATGGAGTTAGAGATAGGCACATGGAGAGAGGGAGCAGCTGAGGACTCTAGATTTATGAAAAGAGATGGACTGAGTGCTGGAGGCCAGGAGGCAGGCTTGCAGAATGTGTCCTTTGGTGATTTCAATTATTATATATTCCTGAGTGTTTTTGTGTACATCCCCCTACCCCACCTCACCAAAAAAGAAAAAACAGAGAGAATGTAAGCAAATACTGTTGAATAATGATGCATGGAGGAGACTGTAATGATTGTAATCAAATGATGGTGTAAAGCTGATGTTCTCCCATGTAAACTATCACTCAGTTCACAATAATAAAACATTTTAAAAAAAGAAAAGAAGGAGTCATAGCCTGGAAGAAAATCTTTACGAAGTGTGTGCATGTGCATCCGTGTGCATGAGAAGGTGGTGGTGGCGGCAGTGTGATCTGGAGTTGGTTCCGACTCATAGTGACCCTTTATATTCCAAGGCTGTGAATCATTATAGGAACAGAACGCCTTATCTCTGTCCTGTGGAGCAGCTGGTAGATTCAAACAGTTGACGTTGCAGTTAGCAGTCTAACTCATAACAACACTATACTACAAGGGCTCCTTGTATGAGAAGGTGCATCTATGTAGGATTGAATTATCTCTTTCTCAAAACTCAACCAAAATGGACACAAGAGTTAAACACACACTGCACCAAAGAAGATCAACATACGACATACAGGTACACAAACAGATGTTTAATTTTGTCTGGCAGTAAGAAAATGCAAATTAAACTCCCAGTGACATACCTCTATATACTTATAAAAATGGTTAAAATTAAAGGATGTACCAGAGATTGGTAAGGATGAGCAGCAACTAGAATTCACCAACTTCTGGTGGGTATATAAAAAGATAAACCACTTTGGAAATCAGCTAACTGCAAGGTCAGCAATTTAAACCTACCTGTGCCCCGACAGGGAGACGATGAATTGGAACTAACTTAATGGCACTTAACAAATAAAAACATAGCACAATAAAGCTAGTTTAAGAAGGAAAAAGTTAATGATAGGGACATATTATATTAACCCATCCTGGTTTGCCAATCATTTGATTAAAGTTTAAGCTTTCACACTGCATGTCAATACATATAGCTAGACTGAACAATATAATTAACAGAGCTTGTTATTAAACAAAAATTAAATGAAGCACACCTTATAAAGAAAATTTCATTTCTCATCTTATGCTGAGAACGTAAGTGAATTCAATCAAAGAGCATTCAAACCAATCAGAAGGCAAAACTTGTTAGTAAGCTTAAAACAACAATTATTCCTTTCTAAAATACATTTAAACTGTAAGTTATTTTCAAACTTACACTTCAACATGACAGTATGAGACAAATATGTCAATAGTATTATTATACATTTCACTAGTGAAAACCCAAACTCGAGCCTGTCTCCCCCAAAAAAGTTAGTATGAAAAACTATTAGAATTCATAGTTTCCATGCTTCTTTTCATTTGATAATGCATAACCACACCTTGGAAATGAAATTACCTGAAGGTGTTGTGGCTTTGAAATCCTTGGAGGACAGCCGTACACACTGTTTTTCTGTTTAAAAAAAAAAAGGCTAGGTTGTCTAATTGGGGATTCACTACATTACATCAATCCTGCCACAAGATGCTGCACAAGATTCCACATGAGAATTGTAGTCAACATCATCCAGCCTCTTCATTGCTGTGGTGCCGCCAATTGGGTATTTCACAACTGGGTTTTAACAGTGGCACCGAGCATGTAGCAAAGTCATTAATAATAAACTGAAGATACTATTTTTACACAGGTGGGAATTTTCTGCATCACTGATGCAAATCAACTATGTGTCCTTAGAATTATGCAGATAGGCATAGGTGAGTTTAACAAATAATTAGAGATGGGGAAAAAAATCTTAAAGTACACCTTATATACAACATAACCACAAAATTATATATTTTCTCAAATTAGTTGATAGGCACTAGATGCTCTAACAAAAACCTTATGGATGCTATGATGAATAGAGAATTAAGGGAGCGAGAAAACTGTGAAGTTGTCCTTATGTATTACAAACCTGTTCACGTATGTATTTTGCATTTTGATATATCCGTTAAAATCTCTCCCCTGATACTAACATTTGGTGGGTAGACTGAAACAAGAGAATTGCAAAAAAGCATGGTTCCTAACTGAGAAATCTTAAGTTGATAACAGAAGTGATCGAATTAAAAAGACCTGCTTTGTGAGTGGCTGAGTCCTAGTGTGGTGCTGCAGAATAAGCACTGGACTACTCACCACAAGGTTGGCAATTCAAACCCACCAGCCACACTCAAACACGCTATCCGTGCGGTTGCTATGAATCAGAACTGACTTGATGACGCACAGTAACAATAATGGGAGTGGTTATTAGGTAACACACAAATAACAAGTATACCACATCAAATTCAGAGGAGCCCTGGAAAAACAATCTTGCCTTGATGCACAACAAAGACTACCAACTTTCAAAGGAACAGTAAAGCACTCACTCCACTTATTTGGAAGAAAATGAAAACATAACAAAATCCTTTTCCATGACAACTTCCAGCAAAGTCAGTCCGAAAATAGGGATGAAATATATATGAGGGTAGATGATCCAAGACCAATGACAATCGTATAATATTTACTAAATAACAATAATTAAAAGATCAAAAATCTCCATGTAAGCTTTTGTCTATATGAACACTGAACCAAAAGACACTTCAACTGTATCAGACTAAAAAAAAAACAAAGATTCCAATAGTCAGGGCCCTTTAATGCTAGGAGATACACTCTAAAAGAAGAGAGAAATTCTCTGTGAAAAATCAGTAAATTTTAGTGAGAACCTAATTTGTGAAAGGCATTTTTCTAGGTGCTAGTGATACAGAGGAAAACAAAACTGACAATAAAATTAAATAAGTAAATATATTTTTTTATATCATAATAAATCTACCAAGTAAATATAGAAGGTGACTGAATATATGGTACCTGATGCAGGGACAGAATATAGAAAGAAGACTTACTTCAGGTAGGATGATTAGGAAAGGTTTCTTTGGAGGAAGTGACATTTACAGTTTGAAATGAATTTCCCAGGATTCTGAAGTTAATGGATTGTAAACGTTTAAGACTAAAAATTATACAGAATTACATAATATGAATAAATCTATATAACTTAAAATACCTAAGTAATAAGTTATCACCATTCAGGACGGCAGACGAAGGTATAAGGCACTCTATGTACAGGGTCGCTATGGGTCGGAACCGACTCGACAGCACTTAACAACAACAACAACATGTGCTATTTTGCAACTTCTTGTGAGTCTAGAATGATCTCAAAATATAAAGCTAAAAGAAAATACTTGTATTACTTTTAATGTAATTTACAACGAAACCATTTCCACTCCATTTAAGACACTTTACAATATGCCTAAAAACTGACCTAACCATGTAAAACTGAAAGACAGGGGAACAAATTTTCAGCATAGAAAAATACATTACTAAAAACAAGCAGATTATTTCCTATCTGAAAGGCTCGATTGAGAGAAGCAAATATAAATGAAGTTGTGGAAATTACTATTTTTCCCCTAATCTAGGATTAACAATCAAGAAAGAAAATGCAGTGACAGGAGTCAATATGTGACAGAAACAATAAACAAACGTCCTTTCATATTCCCTGTTTAAAATAGCCTCAAAGGCAGAAAACACCCAATTCTTTTATACTGACTTCTCTATTCCACAGGAGTAATTAAAATCAGGAAAGATAAAGAAGAATGCAATCCAATTTTGGGTAGAGAAAGGACAAAGGTAGGTGCAGGGAGGCTACCTCTAACTATGTCATCACCTTTCAGCGGAATTCCTACAAAGATCGCAAACATGAAAACTAACTCATTTAAAATTTATAAATTCATAAAATACGTTCCTTCTGAATAAAGGATGTATTTCTCATTCTACAATTGTCTTAAGGGGTGGTGCTACAAAGATGATACATCATGGAGAGTTGAGCATACATATGTATCTAAGTATCTCGAAACTCTACTAAAGTCAGTATCAAAAGGACTTTTTGAAAGTTTTCTTTATCTACATCGACAAATAGAAAAGGAAAGATGAAAGCAACAGAATTTCAAATATCCAAAAAAGCAGAGGTTACCAGTAACTAGTTTGTGAAATCCCAGAGTTTTAAACTTTGAGTGTTGATAAAGTAGAAAAGCAATCAAATTGCACCACAAAACCTCCAAATGCTCAGGAACTGGTGGTACCAGGTGCTTTTGGAAGTAGAAGCAGACATGGGACTACACACAGGAGGAATGGCAGAAAGTGTGCTTAAGAGCAGTTAAGCCCCAGGTTCTTCTCCATTTGTTTGTGAGCACTAGAAAGAAGCGAAATCACTGAAGAGAGTCAAACAGAGGATGTTTACATCGTGAGGGTATCAAGCACAGTTGTAGAACACATGGAGATCCAGTAAATGCTTATATGCTGAATATTGAGGGTCCCCAGACATTTTCTGCTTCCAAAATGTTGAGAGTCAGAACTACATGGTCTTAAGCAAAAAAACTGGGGAATTCTCTGGGGAATCTGGCTAGCTCAGATGTAAGACTGTCAACAAAAAGGACCAGCAAGATCAGTTTACACTAAAGCCCACAGTAGTACCCTTCAGATGTTTAGAGCTCCTGTAGCACAGTGATTAAGCGTTTGATCATTAATCAAAATGTTGGCAGTTTGAACCCACTAGACACTCTGCAAGAGCAAAGTAAAAATAAAAACTCAAAATCATCAGAAAGACCAGACTTACTGGTCAGAGACACAGACAGGTGTGGCCCCCAAAACTGTGGCCCTTCCTCATCCTTCAGGTCTGGAAATGAACTCAGCCCCATGACTCAATTTTCAGCTAAGCAATAGACAGGCCTATAAGGGAAACAATAACACTAAGGAAGTAACACACCTTAGAATAATCAACCAATGGGATCAAAAGGGCAAAGTTCAGAAGAAGTAGGAAAGGAGGAGGAATGGAAACAGGAAACCCAGGGAGGATGTGGAATAAGTAATGTTACATTGTGTGGATTACAATCATTGACATGAAATAAAATGTGAATGCATATGAATGGAAAATTGATCTACTCTAAACCACCCAATACTCAATAAAAAGTTAAAATCACCTTCACTGCATCAGCAGATTCCAAATCGTAGCGACCCTAAAGGACAATGTAGAATTGCCCTATGGGTCTCCAAGAATGTAATGTTTATGGAGGAGTCTTGGTATGGTGCCATGGGATAAAGCACTGGACCGCAAGGTTGGTTTGAACCACAGGAATGGTGGTTTAAACTCACCAGCCACTTCTTGGAAACCGTATACTGGGTTACTGTGAGTCGGTACCCAATTCGGTGGCATTTAACAAAAACAAATCTTTATGGACGTAGATTGCCACATCTTTATCTTGTGGAGGAGCGCTGGTGGGTTCACACTGGACACCTTTTCGATTAGCTGCCGAGAGCTTAAATATTGAGCCACAGGGCTCCTTTTCCTGCCAAGCTTTCTAACCTTGAAAATCATGTCGTATAGTTCTACTCTGTCTTACAGAGTCACTATGAGTTGAAATAGACTCAACAGGTTATTGTTCTATAAGAGCAGATGGCCAAAGGTGAGACATGTGAGGAAACCCTAATCTAAAAAACAAATAAAAAGAAAAGGCAACTTGCAACAAACATACTGTTCAGGGAGATGAACCCCTTTAAAAGGGGCAAAAATACAAACAACTAAATAACCCCAGAAAAATAACAAGAGAGAATACATCGATTAAAGAAAAATAAAAAATAAAAACTCTTGTTGTTAAGTGCCATCGAGTTGTTCCCAACTTGTAGTGACCATGAACTAGGTTTCCAAGGAGCAGCTGGTGAGCTTTAACTGCCAACCTTGTGCTTCAAAGTGACCTTCCAGTCCAGCTCATAGAAATTAGAAATGTGATAAACAAAAAAACCATAAAAGAGATTAATTCTTTTTAAGAAACACTGAACTCTTAGCAAGTAGGGCCAAAAATCCAAGATAGAAAATCAGTGAGGAAACAATGTTTTCCTGTTGTTTTTGTTGTTTAGTTGCCTCCAGTCAGACCAATTCATAGCAAGCCTATGCCAAAAAGAACTTAACACTGCCTGGTCCTGGACCAACCTCACAATCGCTACTACACCTGAGCCTATCACTATTGCCACTGTGCCAATCCATCTCTTTGGGGATCTTCCTCTTTATCTCCGACCCTCTACTTTACCAAACAAGATATCCTTCTCCAGTGACTGGTCCCTCCTGATAATAAGTCCGAAGTGTGAGAGTTGAAGTTTGGCCATCCTGGTTTCCAAGAAGCATTCTGGCTGTACTTCTTCCAACACAGATTTGTTTGTTCTTTTGGCAGTCCATGGTACTTTCAATATTCTCCTCCAACACCGTAACTCAAATGCAACAATTCTTCTATGATCTTCCTTATTCATTTTCACATACGTATGAGGTTATTGAAAATACCATGGCTTGGGTCAGGCGCACCTTAGTCCTCAAGCTGACATCTTTGCTCCTCAACACATTACAGCAGTCTTGAACAGCAGATCTGCCTAACGCAATACTTCGTTTGATTTCTTGACTGTTATTTCCATGTTGACTGTTGATGGGTGATCCGAGCAATATGAAGTCTCTGACAACTTCAATCTATTCTCTATTGATATGTTGTTGTTGTTGAATGCCGTTGAGTTGATTCCAACCCATAGCAACCCTGTATAGGGTTTCCAAGGAGTGACTGGTGAGCTTGAACTACTCACCTTGCAGTCCAGCGCATTAACCCACAGCGCTACACCAGGACTCCACTGATATACATGTTGTTTATTGGGCCAGTGGTGAGGAATTTTTTATCCTTTACATTGAGGTGCACCCCATACCAAAGACTGTGGTCTTTGATCTTCATCAGAAACTATTTTAAGTCCTCTTCACTTTTAGCAAGCAAGGTTGTATCATCTGCAGATCATGGGTAGTATATGAATCTTCCTCCAATCCTGATGCCATGTTTTTCTTCATATAATCCAGCTTCTAGGATTATGTGCTCAGCATATAAGTATGCTGAAATAAGTATGGTGAAAGAATACAACCCTGGTACACACCTTTCCTAATTTTAAGCCATCCAGTGTTGCCTTGTTCTGTTCAAACAACTGCCTCTTGGTCTATGTACAGGTTCCTCATGAGCACAATTAAGTGTTCCAGAATACTCATACTTCGCAATGCTGTCCATAGCTTGTCATGATTCACACAACTGAAAGCCTTTGCATAATCAATAAGGCACATGTAAACCTCTTTCTGGCATTCTCTGCTTTCAGCCAAGATCCATCTGATGTCAGCAGTGATATCCCTCATTCCACATCCTCTTCTGAAACCAACTTACCCTCTAGACGTTCTCTGTTATTGTCTATTTGAAGCTGTTTTTGTATTACCTTTAGTAAAACTTTACTCACATGTTCTCACATGTGGGCTGATTTTGAGTTTCTCTTTTCTCCTTGTGAAGCCAGGGGAAGTCAGACATGGCCTCCACATGGTCTCTGGAGACATCATGATTGTCTCATGACAGTGAAATGAGGGTCAGTGAAAATGAGGAAGCCCTCTAATGAGATAAACTGGCACAGTGGTAGCAGTGACAGGCTTAAGCTTAACAATTGTGAAGATGGTACAGGACCGGGCAGTGTTTCATTCTGTTGTACATTAAGTCGATATGAGTCAGAACCCAACTGATGGCACCTAACAACGAGTCAGAACCACCTTGACAGCATGCAACCACCACCACCACATGTAAAGGACTACTGTAACAATTGGGAGCACTGTGGCTCTACAGAATAAGCCCTGTACTATTACCCACACAGTCAGAAGTTCAAGCCCACTAGAAGCTCTGCAAAGAAAAATGAGGCTTTTTGCTCCCATTCAAAAAATATATATATTTACAACCTCGGAAACCCAATACAAGGTTGAACTGAAACCAAAGGAACAACAACTAACATGTTAAGGATTATGAGTTATTTATGGGTTATATAAATATCTCAAAGCAAGTTATGGTCTAACAGGATGGTAAAAAAGTACCACTCATGAAGTTGAGATACAAGTGATATACAACAAAGGGCTATACTTACTTTGTACTTCAGAAGAGAAATTTTTTTTGATTAAGGGAATCAAGAAATGCCTGTCAAGAAATTGTGATTTAATTCACGTTAAAAGGATCTAGACAACCTAAAAACCAAAAGTTGGAGGCCGATTCCACTCAGAAGTGCCTTCAAACACATAGCCAGTAATGTGCTTCCAAGCATCAGCACTGAAAACCCTTCAGAGCACACTTCTAACCCTTGAAGATGTAGGGTTGACATGAGTCACAATTAATTATTTAAAGTTTGTTGGGAGGGGGCAGTCATGGTGACCCAAGAAGATGAGCTATGAAAACACTGAAGTCTGCAGAAGAATGTGATTAGTAAATGTGGAAACAAAGCCGGGTAACTGCTTAGAACTATTTCTCCTTTCAATTCCATTTTAATAGCACTTCTACAGATCTCTTCATTAAAATAAATTAGGTGTTGCTGGATTCTATGTATAAATTAAAAGAAAAAAAAAATACCTGTGGATTTGTTTGATGCTCTCCTTCGAATCTCTGTCACCATCAGTCGTGAGACTTGTGTCGTGAACTGCAGAAGATCAGAAAATTTTTCTGTCATCGTATTTGGTGGAGCATTTCCAAAAACCTGAGGACAAATAAGACAGCCATTTTAATGGCGCACGATCAATCTTTTAACTTCTGGGAATTTCAAAGTGTGGTTAGGCTTCAGAATAAAGTTAAAAAAGCACTTATGCAGCTGCAGTGAAACGGCATGATCTATTTAAAATACAACATGATAGGTCACATGTCTAGCCACATTTCCTTATACACATTAAATAATAGGCTGAATAAATTATTAAATAATAGAAGTCTAAACAAAGCTAAGGACTTTATCCATAAAAATCTAAACCAATCTTAATAAACTTTACAAAGTGATTCTCTGAGTAAACTTAAATTAAAAATCTACGCGAAACAGTCAGGTTCGGTGCAGGTATAGATACATCAGAGGGCAAAAACCACACTTGACAAACTATTAAATTCTTAATTGTGTTACTGTTCTAGTTGTTAGGAAAAATAATTTGAAAGAACAATGAACTTTTTCTCTGAAAGGTGACGGTATAATTTGGGAATGATTACGGGTAATGGTTGAGCAACATAATGCCACAATGTCACTGAGCTGTACATGGAAAGACTGTTGAAATGTAACATGTTTTGCTACACATACATGGGGACTTCAAACAACTTGTGGAAAAATTCCATTTTCTTTTCATTCTACTCCTCCACAAACTTGCTGAAAGAATAAAAGTAACACACTCAAAGAAGCAAACTTCAAAACAAACAAAAAAGAAATAATCCAAACAGGGTGCCTGAAAATCTGATAGGAAATGCCAAAAGGAAGCCAGAATTTAGAGTATTTGACACTAGAAGTTGGAAATAAGACAGTACAATATTTAATATGATACTAAGTTAATCTTAGAACCATATACTCATTTTGTGTTGATAAAAATAAAAATTATCCTTTTAAGGAAATATAAATGAGAGAGTTCATAAACAAGTTTCTTTTAAAGATGAAGACAAATAAAATTTAA
This sequence comes from Chrysochloris asiatica, assembly GCF_000296735.1. NCBI lineage: Eukaryota > Metazoa > Chordata > Mammalia > Afrosoricida > Chrysochloridae > Chrysochloris > Chrysochloris asiatica. Next base: position 3,466,755 of record NW_006408627.1, read on the forward strand.
AGTAACTCTTAACAGATATACCAGTCTAGGTCCAACAAATAGAATAAGAAAATAAAACCTGCATTGACGTAGGAAAGAAATTATACTATATTGGCTACATGCCTAGATCCATCCCGAAACATTGCTTGAAAAAATGCTCTCTTAATAACTGAAAGGAAATTTGCTGCTTTCTAAAGCTCCTGTATTACTATTATTATACTTACCACAAAGTACTTTATATTGTCTGAACCAAGAACACTACAAAGGGAGGGTAAATATCTTACTCTTCTTTATATTCTCTAGCACGCTAGCGCACTTCCTTTTATAGAGCTGCTCACTAAATCTGTTTGTCTGTTTATACACTGCCTGCTTCCACAACCAAATTCTAAGAGCATTTAAGAGGCATTCAAGGGCATACAAACCACAACATGAGAACATAAACTGTAAGTAAGAAGGAAAACTAAACAAAGAAATGAACAAACAAAGAAGCAAGATTAGAATGGTGGAATGGGGGAAAATCTAAATAAAAATGTAAGATCAAAAGACCTCTGTATTTGCTGTTACTTGAGGCAAAACTCCTCTGTCAGTTTGTCATTCTGTAGTGGCTTACGTATTGCTGTGATTCTGGAAGCTATGCCACCAGTATTTTAACCACCAGCAGGATCACTCCTGGTGGTATATTTCAGCTGAGCTTCAAGAAGACAGATTAGGAAGGAGAGATGACCTAGCTTTAAATATTTAGTTACTGAAAACTTTATGATTATCAGTAGAACACTGCTAGCACCAAAATACTGAATATTGAAACATGATAAAGAGCACCAGATTGTTGGATAGAGTGCTGGAAGATGAGCCCATCAGGTGGGAAGGCACTCAAAATATAACTGGAGAAGAGATGCCTCCTCAAAGCATAGTTGACCATGAGGACACAAATGGAGTAAAGGTCCCTTCAGGATCTTCATTTACTGATAGAGCACAACACAAAGAAGAGAAACACTTGTCAAAATTCATTAATAATTGCAACTTGGAACGCACTAAGTATAAACCTGGAATACTGGAAATTAATGAAACGGAATGCATAAACATCAATGTCCTAGGCATTAGTGAGCTAAAATGGACTGCTATTGGCCATTCTGAATCTTATAATCACATGGTGTATTATGCCGGAAATGACAAATTGAAGAGAAACTGTGTCACATTAATCATCAAAAAGAACGTATCAAGATCTTTCTTGAAGTACAAAGCTGTCTGTGATAGGATAATATTCATAGGCCTACAAGGAAGACCAGTTAATACAACTATTATTCAAATTTACGCAACAGTCACTAAAGAAAGTGATGATAAAATTAAATAATTCTATCAACTTCTTCACTCTGAAATGATCAAACTTGCAATTGAGATGTATTGATAATTAGTGGAAATTGGAAAGCAAAAGTTGGAAACAAAGAGAAAGGACTGGTAGTCAGAAAATATGGCTTGGTGACAGAAACGATGCTGGAGATCACACGATAGAATTTTGCAAGATCAGTGACTTCTTCATTGCAAATACCTTTTTGAAATAACATAAAAGATTACTGTACACACGGACCTCATCAGATGGAATGCATAGAAAGTAAATTGACTGAAGGAGCTCTAGTAGTGTAGTGTTTACAAATCGGGCTGCGAACCTCAAGGTCAGCAGTTCGAAACTAACAGTGGTTCAGCAGGAGAAAGATGAGGCGGTCTGCTCCTATAGAGAATTACAGCCTCAGAAACCCTGTACAGGGACGCTATGGGTCAGAGTCGACTCGACAGCACTTAGCAACAACAACAACAACAACAACATCTATGTAAAGAGACAGTGGAAAGGCTCCATATCATCAGTCAAAACAAGGCCAGGGGCAGACTGTGAAACAGACCATCAATTGCTCATATGCAAGTTCAGGCTGTAGCTGAAGAAAATGAAAATACAAGTCCACAAGAGCCAAAATATGACGTTGAACATATCCCACCTGAATTTAAAGATCATCTGTAGAACAGATTTGAAACATTAGACACTAAAGACCAAAGACAAGAAGTTGTGGGATGATACCAAAAACATCATACAGGATGATAGCAATAGGTCATTAAGAAGACAAGAAAGAAGGAAAAGACCAAAACAGATGACACAAGACACTCTGAAACTTGCACTCCAGTGTCGAGATGCTAAAGCAAATATAAGAAATGAGGAGGTAAAAGAACTGAATAGAAAATCTCAAAGGGCAGGCCTAGGAGACAAAGTCAAATATTATAATGAAATGTGCAAAGATCTGGAGTTAGAAAACCAAAATGGAAGAACACACTCAACATTTCTCAAGCTGAGAAAACTGAAGAAAAACTTCAAGCCTCAACTTGTAATACTGAAGAATTCTATGGGCAAAATATGGGATGATGCAGAAAGCATCAAAATAAGATGGAAGAAATACACAGAGTTACTGTACCAAAAAGAAAAGTTCAATGTCCAGCCATTTCAAGAGGAAGTATATGATCAAAAGCCAATGATATTGAAGGAAGAAGTCCAAAGTGCATTGAAGGCACTGGCAAAGAACACGGCCCCGGGAGCAAATGAAACACAAATTGAAATCTTTTTAACAAATTAATGGAGCACTGAAGACATGCATATATCTACGTCAGGAAATCTGAAGACAGCTATCTGGCCAACAGACTGGAAGAGATCCATATCTGTGCCCATTCCAAAGAAAGAGATGTGACGCAACAGAATGAAAACCTCATTGGACGATATCATTAATATCGCATGCTAGTAAAATTTTGCTAAAGTTAATACCAAAACAGTTGCAACTATATTTTGACAGAGAAGTGCCTGAAGTATAAGCTGGACTCAGCCATATAACAAGGGATGTCACTGTTTATGTCGGATGGATCTTGGCTGAAAGTAGAGAATACCAGAAAGATGTTTACCTGTGCTTTATTGACTCTGTAAAGGCTTTAAACTGTGTGGATCATGACCAGTTATGGACAACATTGTGGAGAACGAGTGTTCCAAAACACTCAATTGTGCTCATGAGGAACCTGTACATAGACCAAGAGGCAGTTGTTCAAATACAACAAGGAAACACTGGGTGGTTTCAAATTAGGAAAAGTGTGGGACATGGTTGTACTCTTTCACCACATTTATTCAATCTGTATGCTGAGCACATAATATGAGAAGAAGGATTATGCGAAGAAAAATGTAGCATCAGGGTTGGAGAAAGACTCATTATCAATCTGTGATATGCAAATGATACAACCTTGTTTGCTGAAGAGGACTTAACATAGTTCCTGATGAAAATCAAAGACCAAAGTCTTTGGTATGGGTTGTAGCTCAATATTAAGATAACAAAATCCTCACCACTGGACCAATAAATAACATCAAGATAAATGGAGAAAAAGAGAATGAAATTGTCAAAGACTTTATTTTGCTTGGATCCACTGTCAACATTCATTGACGCAGAAGTCAAGAAATCAAACAATGCATCCCATAAGGGAAATCGTCTGCACAAGACGTTTTCTACGTTAAATTGTTGAAGCACATTAATGTGAACCTGACACAAGTTATGGTATTTTCCATAATTTGATATGCATGTGAAAGTTGAGCAGTGAATAAAGAAGACCGTAGAGGAATTGATGCATTTAAATTATAATGTTGGAGCAGTATGGACTGCCAAAGAACAAACCAATCTGTGTTGGAAGACGTACAGCCAGAATGCTATTTGGAAACCAGGATGGCCACACTTCATCTCTCATATTTTGGACATATTATCAGTAGGAACCAATCCCTAGAGAAGGATATCATGTTTGATAAAGTGGAGACTCAGAGAAAAAGAGGAAGACCCCTAGCAAGATGGATCCGCACAACTGCAGCAACAATGGACTCTAATGTAGAAACAATTGTGAGTTGGCACAGGACGAGGCCATGTTTTGTTCTGTTATGCAGAGGATCACTATGAGTTAGTACCAACTGGACGGCACCTAACAACAATACAAAAGAGGAAAACTAGTCAATTACATGGCTCACGATGTTTTATTTTTTAATGTTTTATTGTGAATCTCACAATGTTTTTAGTAAAAGAATAATTCCTATCGTTGTTGAGAGCCTTCAAATTGTTTCTGACTCATAGCAACCGTTTTACGGTTTTGGAGGTTGTACATCTTTGCTGCAGCAGAAAAACCTCATCTTTTTCCCATGGAGCAGCTGGTAGGCTCAAACCACTGACTTTGTGGTTCACAATCCAGTTCTTACCGTACAGAGACAATGAACTCCCCAAGAACTATATATATTATATATTGCATATTACAAGGTTGAGTTATCTTAGAACTTTACCTGGCATAAAATACAAGGTTTATAAATATTTATGAGTTAATAAATGAAAGAATAAATTGATCAATAGTGTTGGGTCACTACACAAAAAGTTGATTATTTCAAAGCAGTAATGTTTGCTCATTTCATTTTAGAAAATAAGAGCTAGTCCTATTTTTTAAAAATATTGAGTTTGGATTGCTTCGCTCAAGCAAAATTTATCTTTTGAAAAAAAATTTATGTGGAAACAAAGCAGTGAATATTAGGATTTCTCGGAAAAGTTAACAGCATTTTCTACTGTGTCTTATTTACACAGCATGAAGGAAGACTGCTTCAATAAGCACATCTTTATTCTGCTTAAGAAGTGAGCCATTTATTTTGTGAAATAGTCTTAATAACTCTTAGGAATAAAATATAGATCAATAAACTCTGGATAATATGAATATTTAAACACATACATAAATCAGCTGGAGCTGATTAAAAAAAAAAAGGCCTAATGATTATTCAAACAAATATACAGTTATTTTATAAAAACCATCATTGAACAGCTAAATACGCTTTTTGAATTGAAACTGAATGACATTCTATTAAGCATGTGTCATTTTTAGGCTTCGCAACTTTTATTAAGAAGTCAATTTTATCTCTGGTTTATTGTTTTTAAAAGCATGTTAGTCTTATATAACATGCCACATAAGTTAGCCGTATACATACAACATTTATCAAAATCTCTGTATGCCCCCCAAAAAATGAAGAATTATTTTTCATATTGTCTTATTTGTTCTTCCCGAGACCTGGTATGGAACTGTAGGACAAGCACTGGACTGCTAACTGCAAGGTCAGTGGTTCCAACCCACCAGCCACTCTTTGGAATCCCTCTACAGGGTCACTATTAGTTGGAATCAACTTGGCACATTACAACAACAACTACATTTGTTCTTTCAGATAATAGAAAAGTACTTGTCAGTTTAATAAGTACAACTTAGCCATGCCATGGTATTTTCAGTTACCTCATATACATGTGAAAGTTGGACAATGAATAAGAAAGACCTTAGAAGAGTTTTGATGCATTTGAGTTATGGTGTTGGAGAAGAATATTGACAGTACTGGGGACTGTCAGAAGACCAAATCTGTGTTGAAAACGGTACAGCCAGAAAGTTCCTTAAATTAAGGATAGTGAGATTTCATCTCTTACACTTTGGTCATATTGTTAAGGAGCAATCCCGATGCTACATTCTTCTTCATACAATCCAGCTTCTCAGAACATGCTCAGCGTACAGACTGAGAAAGTGTAGTGAAAAAATACAACCCTGGAGCACACCTTTCCTGACTTTAAACCATTCGGGACTTAGGGTATGCCATTTGTCAACCCATTTCTCTTAAAGACAAAAGTCACACACAGAAATAGCACTATGCTTACTTAGATTGTTAAGTGCTGTCGAGTCGATTCTGACCCATAGCGACCCTGTACAGGGTTTCCAAGGAGCTGCTGGTGAGCCTGAAGATCAGCATATTACAAAAGATAGTCTATAAAAAGATCCCCACAGAGCACTTTAACACTACTTATTTGATGTTGATGTTGTTGTTGTTGTTATGTGCCATCAAAATGGGTTCTGGCTCATAGACATCCAGTATAGGGTTTCAGACTGGTGAGTATGAACCACCGACCTTGTGGTTCAAACAGACCTTGCAGTCCTGTGCTTATCATACAGTGCTACACCAGGACATTGAAAAACAGGTTTAAAATGCTCAAAAGTCAATAGAACAATTCATCTTTAACAGTCAGTTCCAGAGTCACACTGAACTACTCATTTTTCAAAACTAAGAGGAGGTTTCAAATAGTTGGTGGAAATTTTCCATTATCATTTAACTCCATTTTTCCACAAACTTTTTGAAACCCCCTCAAATTTCTTACTGATAGAACATGTCCATGAAAAAATGGCTAAAATATTAAATAATGTGTATTTCTTTCTAAATTTAACAGAAATAATGTCTTACCCTAAAGAAAAATGACTTCATCAATAATAATCAATTTAAATCAATGATAACATAATTTAAATATATTTTGAATTGGTCACAAAGCAATGATCTGCAGGGGTATGGGAAATAACTTACTATCTTCTATATTTTTATAACATTCAAGTAACTGACTGTATTTGATATTTAAGGCCATGCATGTGCTTTCAAATAGCCAATTAAAAGCTTCTGACTTGTAAGAATTTTATACCTAGTAAGATTTATGGCAGCAAAGAACCTAAGAGAACTCTGTTAGACAGTAATAAGCAGATAGGGAATAATCACTAAAGCATCTTCTCTTTTAACCTAATATTTATTATGATCCCCAGCCTAAGATTCACCATAAAAGAAATGCATGGGAAACATATGCAGGGCATCGCTATTCATTCATGTTAATATATGATAAGAAGGACTGCCCAAGTAACCTAAGCACTATTATTCCTTTGTAAATGCTCATAAAGTTTGTGAGAAGGAAATGATCTCAAACTCTTCAGTAGTTTATAGCACACATCATAGTATTAAAAAAAGAGAAAGAAAGATTAATAAAAATTAATTTCCCAGAGCTAGTTCCAATAAAACTTGACGACTATTACCTGAGGCAGAGCTTATAAAAATGGCATGCCTGTAACTTGTGTCTCATCTATTTTCAAAACAGCTATTTTAAATATTTTCCACCTCATATTAAAAATTCCCTACTCTACCACCGCCACCCCCATTACATAATCTAACACAAGTTTATCATGTCCAACTTTCACTGGGTCCTAACTGTTGTTGTTAAGTGCCAACTAGTCAGTTTGGACTCATAGTGACCCTTACAACCTGAGGGACTCATTTTCCTGCACTATCTCTGACAATATTCTGGTGTTCTTCATATTTAAATATTCAATATTCTGGTGCTATCTGTCAGTGCTCCGCTGCTATTCTTAAGGTTTTCAGTGACTTAACTATTGAGAAGTAGTTTGTTTCTTCTTCTTCCTGTTGTTGTTAAGTGTTGTTGGGTCACTCCAACCCATACAGACCCTGTATAGGGTCCCCAAGGAACGGCTGGTGAGCCTGAACCACCAACCTTGCAATTCAAACTGACCTTGCAGTCCAGCACATTAACCCACAGTGCCACGTCTGAAACCTATTAACCATGGTGACCCTGCTGGTTTTGAAAATCCCAGTGGCACAGCTTTCAGAATCACAACAACATGCAAGCCACCACAGTACTGCAAGCTGACAGACGAGTGGTGGTGTTTTGATAGTATGAATATATTCTTCTAACAAATACACATTTAATTGGCATTAAAGGATAAGCATTGGACTGCTAATCATAGGTTGAAGGTTCAAATTCACCAACCTTTCCTCAGAAACCCTATATAGACAGGGGTGCTGAGTCAGAACCGACTCGATGGCACTTAAACACAACAATTAATCTTGACCCTCTTATTTTTCTATTCTACTTATTTGTCCTGGAGAATTCAATTCAGTTCCACAGTTTTCATTATGATCTGAATGTGATCACACCCACAACTATACCTAGATTCCATCTCCCCATTGAGTACTAGTGAAAAACCTGCAATCTACCAATGATTCTTTTCATTCTTCAGTACCACTAAACTTCATTGTAACACAAGCGATCTCTCATCATCTCCACTGGTGGTGGTGGGGGTTATGTGCCATGGAGTCGATTCCGACTCACAGCGACCCTGCACAGGGTTTCCGAGGCTGTAAGTCTTTATGGGAGCAGAAAGCCTCATCTTTCTCCCGCAGAACAGCTGGTAGTTTCGAACTGCTCTCCATTAATGGTAATGAAATGCCCCTCAAAGACAGCTGCTCAAACTCCATTTCCACAGGCTTTGTCTGACCAAACCTCCAACATATAGTTTACATTTGCCCAACACTCTTTTATCTCCACTATCAATACTCTAGTCCAAGCCACCTTTGTCTCTTAGCCTAGACGATTATATGAGTCAATTGCCACCATATTTTCATTAGCACCCCACCACCACCACCTCTGCTGATCCATTTTATTCACAGCAAGTAGAGTGAAAATGTGATGAGTAACTGTCCTTAATGAGGAACTGCTAGCCCTTGACTGGGAATCCCTGGGTGGTACAAATGTACTCAGGTACTAACTGAAAAGTTAGAGATTTGAGTCTATCCGGCTGTGGCTAAGAAAAAAACCCTGGTAATCTGCTTCAAAAAGATCACAGCCACTGTACACCCACCCTATGAAGTACAATTCTACTCTGACAAACATGGGATCATTAGAAGTCACAATATACTGACAGGAACTCATTACTAGTTAGTTCTCCATATTCCAAGCAGACAAGGTGGAGGAAGTCATTTTTACCATGGAGATGAAGACACAGAAGAGTGACCAAGATAAAAAGAGAATTCCTACAAGATATCATGGAGAAAAGTATCCAGTTCCCTTGAATATCTATCTATCAGCTTGGACACTGACATGAGAAATAAAGTTTCCCTTTTGTGCAAATACATTAGTTGGTATCTTTTAAAAGAACTCAACCAATGAAGCAATAAGTGTCATCACAGACCCAGTTAATAATTCTGATTCATGGATCAATCTCAAAACTAGAGCTCATCTCACTGGTACCCATTCTTCCTGTGAAGTCTTATCTGCTGTTAGAAAACTTGGTTATTGGCTCTAAAGTTCTATCAATGAAAGTTGTATTTGAAAGACTGAACACAGAAAAGTCTCATTTCCAAATACAAATATCTCTAGGAAAATAAGGCATTTCATCTTTCAAAAATCTGTATACAAATACAAACATCTTTGGGATAAAAGGAAGCTTTAATCTTTCAAAATCCTGTACAATATCTTTGTGCTAATTGAGATTCTCTTTTCCCCTTAATACCTATCTGATTAAGTTAGACTGAGTTGGGAACTTGAATGTGGGGAGGAAAAATTAAATACATGCAGTATTCAAGGTACAACACTTGGAAGCCTGAAGCAGCATTACTGAAGTTGAAGTCAAAGAATTAATATTGAAAGGTGAAGAAAGTTTAATAAGAAGAATGTGATATTAAATAACAAAAAATTAAACTAGTCTACATCATTTCCTATACACAAATTTGTATGTAGGAAAAAGGAAGAAATCATTACTACTCTTTTTTTTCCCTTCTCAGAACTTCAAGGTATCCTATTCCCTGGGACTAGAATTCAAGGTTTTACAATAAGTAAAACTATGGGCGGCATGGTATGGGTGGGGGGGTGGGGACAGGGGAGCCAAACACTAATGTGCAATTTCCACTGAATTGCAAACTTCAGCTACAATTCCCTGCTAAAACTTATAGACAAGTAGTTTCCTTAAAGATTGGTAATAAAGAAACAAGACCA
>NW_006408627.1:3481969-3484940 GCF_000296735.1 Chrysochloris asiatica
TGTACCTCATTACTGATCTGGATATGTTCTTTTTGACGATGAATGCAACACCATTCCTTTTCAATTTGTCATTCCCTGCATAGTAAACCATGTGGTTGTTAGATTCAAAATGGCCTATACCAGTCCATTTCAGCTCACTAATGCCTAAGATATCGATGTTGATGTGTTCCATTTCATTTTTGACAACTTCTCTCTATGAATAGCAAAGAAACCGGAATGGTACTAATAAGAAAAAAGAATAAAAACCACAAGGAGATCTAAGATGAGAACAGCAAAAACATGGAAAGTAGAAAGTAGGTGGATAAGTAACAACTGATTTAGCAGATGACAGGAAACTGAAATCTAAGCTACCACGAGGAGAAATACAAAAGCAAGAAGGAATACAGTGGGACTTCAAAAAGACTCGATGGGAAGGGGACACTGCAGTGAGCAGGTATGTAGACGCTAATGAAAAAGGTAGTGGTGGTGGTATGCCATGGAGTCAGTTCAAACTCATAGTGACCCTGTATAAGGTTTCCAAAGCTGTAAATCTTTATGAGAGCATAAAGTCTCATCTTTCTCCCATGGAGCATCTAGCAGTTTCAAACTACTGACCTTGAGGTTAGCAGCCCAATTCATAGCCACTACTCTCCCAGAGCTCCTTGCCGAAAACAGGATAACCCAATAAAAACCAGTGAAGTCTCCACACGAGTGGGAGATAGATAATTAAAGGTCTGCTCCCTAGAGAGGACAAACAGGGATACCATACCAACCAAGGGTAAGAACACTGACATGCAAAAATTGGAATGCAGTCTAACCAGCGAATATGAGACATCATCATCTCTGTTTTTCAACCTGGCTTTTAGAAAACACTAGCCATCAGTGAGTGTGCTGTAAGTTGGAAGGCGGGAAGAGAAGTCCCCTCCTGGGATATCAATGCATCAAGAGAAAGACCTAAGGATACTGATGGAAGAAGGGCCCCCTGAATTAAATATATCACCTTGTCACTTGAAAAGCCTCATCCCTGCATATATCATTCCCAAGAAATATTTTAGAGTATCATCCTTAAATATGAATATTTATATATATAATTGTCACAAGGCATCTGAAGATTCCTCTGACATGAAAGAAAGCAACAAAGAAAAAAAAGTAACTTGGAACAAACAGAGATAATGCAAGAAGCAAAAGAAAAGTTGTTAAGTGCCGTTGGGTTGAGTCAGTTCCGACCCATAGCAACCCTGTATAGGGTTTCCAAGGAGCGGCTGGTGAGCTTGAACTGACCTTGCAGTTCAAATGACTTTGCAGTCTGGCACATTAACCCACAGTGCCATACCAGGACTCTATGGGGAAGTAAAACCCTTAATATTATCAGAGGAATGAAAAGACATGTGTGGTATTTTAAAAAAAATTCAGGAAAAGCAAATTGTTGATATAATAAATTAAGTAGAAGAATCAAGAGGAGAATTTTAAAATCTCATTAGTAGAAGAAAGAAACAAAAAATAGGGGGAAAAGATATGGTCAATAAAAGGTTAGTCAAAAGAGCTAATCTCAGATGACTGATAATAGTTCAAAATATTTTTTGTTAGAATTTAAAGGCACAAGTTTTCACATTAAGAAGGCCTATCCTGAAGCCTCAGTGGAATTTCAAAATCATGAGGAGAAAAATAAGAGCCTAGAAACTTCCAGAGAGAAAGACAGACTAACAGAGAACACAGAAATTAAGTGACAGTGAGGGAGAAGAAGCAAGTCAGGGATGGAGGCAGAGGAGCAGGCAACAAGAAGGGAAAGACAAAATCAGGTGAAAGACACAGAAACCAGGAAGGAAGGCATGAGAGAGAGGGGCTGAACAGAGAGTGAGATGGGAGAAGAAAAAGATATGAAGAGAGAGGCAGAGATAGGGGAAAAAGAGACAGAAAGAGGAAAAGACAAAGCTAGGAGGGAAAGAAACAGAAGTGGGATATGGCTTGAAGGAGAGAAAAACAGAGAGAGTGGGAGTGGTGGGAGAAAGAGAAATAGGGAAGGCAGAGGGAAGATTGGGGAAAGAGGCCTGGAAAGGAAGACAGGAATTGTGCCAGTGATTAAGTCTCAGGGAAGCAAGTTCTACAAGAATGGGAAAATACAATAAAATCTATCTGTGAATGACAGTCACATGACAATCAATAGAAAACAGACACTGAATATTATTTGGCGTGATTAGGTGGGAAATGTAAGAAGAAGGGCAGTGTGGATGACGGACTGTGAGCAAGTATGTTTGGGAAGTTGAGGAATAAGAAAGCTAATTCTCATATTTCACAGTATGAAGTCAATACAAACTGGGTAATCAAGATAAATCATGAAAAGTATGTTGTTTAAACACTGAAAGAGCTGAAACTGGTGGCAATGATTAACAATGGAGCAGAGTTTGGCACCTTTAACCTCTAAGGAAGTATGTGATTATTTAAACTTTTTATTGTGAGTTGAGAGAAAGTTTTACATATAAAAAAGTCAGTTTTACATTCAACAAATCATATACTTGGTTTCGTCCCATTGATTGTAAACCCCTCCATGTGTGACAACAGTTATACCAGTTAAACCCCCCTATGGTTTCAATTTCCATTCCACCCACCTTCCTAGCTCTTCTCAACTTTGTCCTTTGGAAAACATTGCTCCTTTTGATTTTGACTATTTGATTTTTAATACTATGGGGAGAACAAACAAGATGGCAGATCAGGTAGAAGTGCAGTTAGGAGCTCCAACAGCAACAACACAGAATACCAGATCAAACAGGCTCAGAGGATAGTCCCAGAATTCTGAACCACATATAAAGGAATGTTTAGAAAGTAGGAAGCCTTACAACCAGTGGAATTTGTAGCAGAAGTAAGAAATCCACTGCTTTCTAACACGAGGTGATTAGCAGCTTCCTGAGCAGCCATCTTGGGTGAGACTGAGTGGGGGAAGGATCAGAGCAGCAATGGACGCCACAGAGATAAAGATGTGGACTTTATTTTTTTT
>NW_006408627.1:3486340-3504992 GCF_000296735.1 Chrysochloris asiatica
AGGGAATTCTGTGGACTGACAACAAACAAGAACAGACAACAACCAGAGATTGATGTATGTAGCAGCATCACCCAGAACTCAATTGACAAATGGAAGAGTCAAGAACAGAACAAAACTATTAAGAACAAATTCAGAGGATCTGGGAGGTCAGTCTATGACAAAACAATTACAATGTGAAAGAAAGTAAACGCAGAGGAACAGAGATCCAGGTGGTAAGAAGGTCAGGTAGATTACAGGATAAAATAGGCTGTCTTAAATGGAGGGAAAAGTTAATGGAATACAAAATAACCATAACAGTGGAGTTGGGGTGAGGGATTTAGGAGGAGGTGGAGGAAGGCAACAATAGAGCACAGGGTAAGGGCAGAAGCATCATAGTTCGGGTGTTGGGGAGGGCAATACAGGAAGGGGGAGGAGGTGGAAGAACAAGGTAGATAGGGGAACACGAAGACAGTTTTGCATGGGCTAGGTGGGACAGAGGTAAACAGATGCATGCTCAATCTTGGAACAACAGGGCTCTGTGATACAGGGATCTAGGCATAGTTTGAAGAGGGGAAATAATGCTAATATGCTTGACTGTCTTAGGAATATTGGTTTCCCTTCCCTGTTGTTGTTGTTGTTAAGAGCCGTGGAGTCAGTTCCAACTCATAGAGACCCTATACAGGGTTTACGAGGCTGTAGATCTTTATGTGAGCAGAGAGCCTCGTCTTTCTCCCACGGAATAGCTGGTAGTTTCAAACTACTAACCTTGGGTTCACAGTCCGATTCGTAACCACTACGCTAACCAGAGCTCCTTTTCCCTTCCCTACTATTGTAAAATAGACACTTGATTGGGACAGAAATGAATGTCGGGAAACATGATTACAGAAAACTTGTAAGCCCTTCTTCAGCCTATAACTGACTGGAATACCTAAAAGGGGTTCTAGAACTTGTCCAGTGAAATGCAAGAGAGTATAGGACCTTAGGTGGAATCCGGAGCCTTCTGAGGTGGGGCATGCTCACTAGAAAGGACAAGCAGACAAGCCTGGAACAGCTAGAGTGACAGAAGATGCATCTTCAAAGAAAGATCATCAGGAAAAACTCAGAGACAAAAATGGAATATGACTGGCTACTATAAGAATAAGCAAGCTGTTCACCAGGAAGCCATCAAGGCAAGCAATAAAGTTCCTTCAAGACAAACCCCCCTCTAAGGCTGAAACTCTAAGGGAACACATGAGCAGGTATGTAAGCTTGCTGACGAGCACGTTGGTCTACTGGCGAGTGGAAGAGGAGGAAAGGCAGCAATGAAGAAATGGGCTGAGTTCAACCACGGTCCATTGACTCCCGTTGACCTGGAGATGAGAGAGAGAAGAGGAAGGGCTGCTGGTCCAAAGTGTGGTGAGACCGGGGAACGTCTGAGCCCATGGACAAGGACACAGCCACAGAGGGCTAGAGCTGAGAGTGAAGCATCCAGCTGATATGAAGTGAGGGGAGATGCATAAGAACACCCAAACTTGCAGATAGTACCCATTTGACCTAGCCTCAATGGCTTGATAATCTGAACTCAACTAGAGGAAGATTTTTTTTAAAAACATACAATTTTTGATAAAGGAAACAAGGGTAAATTGCTATAATTTGATGAACTTGACGTATACTCATGGCGGTAGTAACTCTAAATATCAACAGAGAGGAAAGGAGTCTTCACATCAAGTATTGATGCTATCTCCCCTCTGTATACAGAATAGATAGGGATGGGCAACTTAAGACACTGGCTTCCTAAAATGAGGGGGTGATAAAGGCACAAAGAGACTGGCTTACAAGGTTTCAATAGGGTGTTTAGTTTAAGAATGTGTGCAGGAAGAAAGAGTCCCCAGTGAGTATTTTTCGTCTTGTCTTGTTGGGTCTGGTTAAAAGAGATGAGGATAAAATTCTTATAATTCAATAGTGAGTAATTGCTGTCATGACTAATTGCAAGTGTCGCTATTGTAAAAGCAGAAGTTTTGTAACAAAAATGGGGGAGTAGTTAATCTTATAGTCCAGAAACAAAGGACCCTAGGATCACCAAGGGAGAAGAGCACGAGTGGAATGTGGGACCTTATCCAGAGAAGCAGCGACACCAGAGATGGAGGCAGAAATGGGGACATGGAGAGGGGGAGTGGCTGAGGACTCTAGATTCATGGGAAGAGAAGGACTGAGAGCTGGTGGCCAGGAGGCAGACTTGGAGAATGTGCCCTTTGGTGGTGGAAATTATTATATATGCCTGAGTAACTTTAAAAAAAAAAAAAAAAAAAAAGAGCTAAAGTGAATAGAGAAGAATACTGTTAACTGATGGTACATGGAGGTAGATGTAATCATTGTGATGAAACAAGTTTTATGACTTGTTGAATGTAAAACTGATCGTCTGCCCTGTAAACTTTCACTCAAACCACAATAAAGACTTAAAGAAAAATAAATAAAAATGAATAGTAACTTGAAATTAAAAAAAAAAAAAAAACTCTTATGATTAAAAAAAAAGTACCTACATTTATACCTTTGAAAGGAGTAAGAAATTTTAAACAAAAACAAAAAGCCAACAGGTTTGTTATATGTAATCAAGCCCATTTAGACTCCCTGTGACTTATAGTAGTACTGGTGCAGCACCGTAGGATAACACTGGCCTGCTAACCGCAAAAGTAGCTGTTCAAACCCACTAGCTGCACGTCAAAAACACTATAGAGGGTTACTATAAGTCGGAACCAACTCGCTGGAACTTAGCTATAACAACAACATGGTTTATAACTATCTTCTTACAGAATCTCTTATAAACAAAAAGGGGGAAAAAAACCAGCCAGACAAAGCAAACTAAAATAATTCCTTAAAATGTACAAAGACATAGGCAGTCACACATCATTTTGGTGCAATAAACTGTCACTTCAAACGATTAACACAAGTAACACAAATGTTTTTCCCTCTCTAAACTTAACCATTAGAAGGAACACTTTATACTTGTTCATTTTACTTGTGAAAAATGAAGGTGTCACTAAGTGCAATTCATTTTGGCCAAGTCTCACAGGGAGTCATAGTACTTCGTCGCCCATTAAAAGGGGGGTATGAAAGCAGCAAGCTTCTTAAGGACTAATGTTGCTAGTAAATGCCGTTAAGTTGGTTCCAACTCATTGCAACCCTGTATAGGGTTTCTAAAGGGGTGGCTGGTGAGTTTGAACCACCGACCCTGACGTTCAACCTAACCTTGTGGTCAAGCTCTTTATCCCACAGCACCATACCAGGACTCCAACACTAAAACAGACTAACTAATGCTGTTGTTGTTATTGTTAAGTGCTGTCGAGTCAGTTCCAACCTATAGCGACCCTGCTTCTGAGGAACAGCTGGTGAGCCTGAACCACTGACCTTGTAGTTCAAACGGCTTTGCAGTCTGGTGCATTTACCCACAGCACCACACCCTATTAATTTTTTCTACCAGAGACTACTAACTTCCTGGAAGGCCTGTGCTTGACAATCTGGACTTACCCTGTTAAACACTGGCAGCATCATGTACAGTTTCTCTTCTTGTTCCTTCTGAGTCATGTGCCGGGGAGGATGGCACAACTCAGTGAAGAGACGACGGAGATGCATCAGTCCTAAGGCATTGTCTTGCGGGCTGCACTCCTCCTGCCTCGGCCGCCCCATGATCCTTTTCACCATATTCATCTTGGCTGGCTGGTGATAAGCACTTCTAATTCTGCAGGAAGATGTTAATATACAAACTGTCAAAATGACATCTTCTTCAGAAATTACATACAATCTGAAATATGGAATATTCTGTCTAAAAGACTTTTTTCTACTTTAAACAGAAAAGGTAAAGGCAAAATTGTATTTGATAAATCTCCTATAATGACAAATGATATATCACAACACTAAATTATTTATGTCTTTATTGGAACGGCCATAATTTGTATACATTATTAGTATTAACTGGACAAGGAACATATATGTTTCCAATTAAGTTAGATCAAATTCAATAAGAAAAGAGATCACAAATCTTACTATTAATATGTTCATTAACAACTGAGCATATGTAAAAAGAATGAAGGAACAGAACATTCACCCTAACTTCGAAATACTTGATCAAAACAAAAAAGTAAGTCCACAAATTTATCTATAAATATACTATAGGAGTTTCCTATAAAAACACACTCACATATATACATACAGATATCTCCAACATATACATTCAAAAAACTTTTTCTACATGAAGAATATACACTGGGTAGTTACTAAAGAGTTTGTTTACTTTCTGTTGCAGTTTTAAAGCATGCAAATTGAATGATAAGATACCCTTGATTTAATTTTTTTTTTTTTAACTGTAGGTTGAAACCCTTTGATAAAACACATTAATGAATCATGGTGAACATTTCAAAAACAAACAGAATATTAGATTATATAGCATCTGATAAAGATATCTATTGATCTGTGAAGTTTTTCTTATAGAATGATGTATGTGTGTCAGATGTGGCATAAAATGTTAAACACTGGGCTACTAACTAAATGATTGGTCGTTTGAATCCACTCAGACGTACCTCAGAAGAAAGGCCTGGCAATTTACTTCTGAAAGAGCATGTCATTGGAAATCCTATAAAGTGAGAGTCCATGTAGTCAGAGTAGAACTGTCAGAGTCAGCTTGCCACCAACTAGTTTAGTTCTGGTGTGATGTGAGCAAATGTCTTTGTTTAATGAATCATAATATAAAACAAATCCCTTTCTGGAGTTGAAAAAGAAAAAGTTTGTAACAAAACAAACAAAAACCACTTTGGATTAAGAGTTTAATCTTGAATCAATAAGCTTTTAAAAAGCATCACCAGCCCTTCTCAACCCGTACTCTAAACTATGCCAGCAATTAGCTAATTTCAGATACAAAAACAGGATGTCTTACAAAAGAAACCAGTCAGGCTGGGAGGACATTATGGATGTTCTGAATTAGGAAAAAAAGGCAATTTCCTTTTTAATTTGCAGATAAGCAGTCCTAACCTGAAGATTAATTTTTAATTTATCTGTATAACTATATGAACTAGGATGCCATTTTCTTAAGAAATGAAGGACTGCAGCAAAGTTAGGGTTTTATCTGCTAAGTATCTGCCTAGTGATTTTTAAATCTGTAAGAAAAATGATCATCTTAAACATGTTTGTTCTGGAGAATTTTGAATGACTTCCATATTTGGCTACAACCATATGCTACGCACTCTAGCTTGACTGCAAAAAGAGGACATGATGTGACTCACCATGGGCGGGAGATGAGGCAGAATCTGTCCAGAGCTCTGTCAGTGCCTTCCCAGCACTGAGCATGCTATGTGTTCTAAAGTGCTCAATCTTAAGGAAAGAGTGCTTGGACACATTGCCAAAGAACTGATGAGAGTTAAACTACTAAATAACAAGGAAAAATAAAAACAGCTCAGTTCAAAACTGTTCAGCTTCTATCATCCTTGAAAACTGTGTACATTATCTAAATATAGACACATAAACACACATATACATTCAAAGAGGGGCTTCAAAAAATTCATGGAAAATGGAATGAAAAGATCTTGGAACTTTTTCATGCACTTGTTGAAATCCACCATGAAATATATTCAGATAGCTTATTATGTGTTGGCATCTATTGTCTTGGAAATCTCCGAAACAAAATTCAAATTTGATGTAACGTATAAAATTTTAGATATTAGCCAACATTTTATATTATTAACAGTCTGTACCTGAAGCTCACAACCTACAGTTTAGTACAGGATTTATCCCTTAAAACTTCAAATCAGTATTGTCTAAGGGATCTCCAAGCTTTCAAAGGAGACTATATGCTATTGGGGGGGGGGGGTTATATACATATATATCTACAGAATTACTCTATATATTTAGTGTTTCAAAACATTTCAGACGATTCCATGTACTCCTCAGTCCTAGTAACAGGTGGGTGGAAGAGATACTTTTATGTTTAAAAGGAAGACCCTGATCCTGAGTGGTAATCAGTCACTTCCCTAATAGACTCTGTGAATATGGCCACAGCAATGACAATTAGGGACCCCAGCAGAGAAGTAGAGAGCTGTGGGGGGGACAGGTGATATCAGAATTGGTGAAAAGGTTAAAAAGAAGAGGCACTTCTCACCTCCATTTCACAGGAATCAGCCTTGGGCTGCTGATGGCTGATTAACCTTGTGAAGTTAGTAGACCATTTTCACATAATGAAAAAATTGAAATTGGCCTAGGACCTTAATGAATGAATGGTAGAACCATATATGAAACAATACACAGTTGTTAAAAGTTACATCTAGGTATACTAATATTTGTTGTTGTTGTTAGTGCCGCCGAGTCGACTCTGACCCATAGCGACCCTGTGTAGGGAGGGTTTCCAAAGAGCAGCTGGTAAGCTTGAACTACTGACCTTGCAGTTCAAACAACTTTGCAGTCTGACGCATTACCTCACAGCACCACACCAGGATTCCTGTGTACTAATATATATGACAATTTACAGTCTGGAGTTGAAACCTTGATTTTGTTTTTTATTTCGCATAGTCATGCACTCATATATATGACAATAAAAATTATGCTAAATTTAAATAAAAAATCAAGGTTTCAACTCCAGACTGTAAACAGTCTGGGAGTCAACACTCCCATCTTTACAACAAGGAACAGCAGATCTGATAATGACTTTGCAGAGATTTGTCATTGCTGGGCAAATCACCACCCTGCAATCTGAAGACTCAGGAGTCACAGTGGAGCTCTGCTTGCCTGGAGCTGAAGCCAGTGGAGGTTCAAACTGGCAAGAACACTTAAATGGTCATTTTGATGACTTGCTGAAGGCGGAAAATGGATGAGCAGGAGAGCAAGAAACTCCTGAGGATTGCAGTTAAGGGAGAAACTTATCTGTGATTAACCTCCAGGAACCTCACCACGTGGGAGCAACCAAAAGATCCTCTCCAGATTCTGAGCTAGGAAAAGGCACAGAAATCGAGCTATATAGCCCAAAGCAGCTCTGGTAGTGTAGTGATTATGAATCGGGCTGCTAACCTCAAGGCTGGCAGTTTGAAACTACCAGCTGTTCCACAGGAGAAAGATGAGGCTTTCTGCTCCCATAAAGATTTGCAGCCTCAGAAACCATGTGCAGGCTCACTATGAGTCAGTATCGACTCCATGGTACTTAACAACAACAACAACAGCCCAAAAGCAGTCTCCATAACCAAGGCAAATAGACTTTACCAGAATTTTACCCCACCTAGTGCACCAACCACTAAAGCCAGTGAAGATGAAAGAGAAGAATTCTACCAACTTCTTCAATCTAAAATCAAACATGCAATCAAGATGTATTGCTCATTACTGGTGATTGGAATGCAAAAGTAGGGAGCAAAGAGGAAGGACCAGTGGTTGAAAAATTTGGACTTGCTGATAGACATGATGCTGGAGAATAAATGATAGATTTCTGCAAGACAAATGATTTGTTTATTTCAAATACCTTCTTTAGACAGCATAACAAATGACTATACACATGGACCTCGCCAGATGGAACATATAGAAATCAAATTGACTACATCTGTGGAAAGAGACAATGGAAAAGCTCCATCCATATCATCAGTGAAAACAAGGCCAGGGGCAGACTGTGGAAAAGACCATCAATTACTGATATGCAAATTCAAACTGAAACTGAAGAAAATGAAAACATGTCCACGAGAGCCAAAATATGACCTTGAATTTATCCCACCTGAATTTAGAGATTATCTGAAGAACAGATTTGATACATAAAACACTAAAGACTGAAGACCAGAAGAGTTATGGGGTGACATCAAGAACATCATACAAGAAGAGAGCAAAAAGTCATTAAGAAGACAAGAAAGAAGGAAAAGGTCAAAATGGATGTCAGAGGAGACTCTGAAATTTGCTCTCCAGTGTAGAGAAGCTAAAGCGAATGGAAGAATTGAAGAGGTCCAAGAGCTGAACAGAAAACTTCAAAGGTCAGCTCGAGAAGATAAAACCAAATACTATAATAAAATACGCAAAGATTTGGAATTAGCAAACCAAAAGGGAAGAACACAGTCAAGATTTCTCAAGCTGGGGGAACTGAAGAAAAAATTCAAGCCTCGACTAAGAAATTTAATGTCTCCATCCTTAGCTGTGCGGAGTACCAATGTGGCACTGTGGGTTAACAGCTGGGCGGCAAAGTCAGTTTGAACCGCAAGGTGGTGGTTCAAGCTCACCACGTGCTGTACAGGGTCACTATGGGTCAGAACCGATTCGACAGTACTTAACAACAACAGCAACAACAGCAATCCTTGGTGACGCAGTGGTTAAGCACCCAGCTACTAAGTGAAATGTTGGTGATTCGAATCTACCAACCAGTACAAACCACCACCACTCTAGTGAAGAAATATGTGGCAATCTTGTAAAGATTTACAAACTTGGGAACCATTTGGGGTAGTTCTACTCAATCTAATGAGGTCACTATGAGGTAGAATCAACTCAGTATCAACAGGAAGCATCTATAAGGAGATTTGGTGATGCATTGGTTAAATGTTTGGTGCAAACAAAAGCTCAGCAATTCAAAACCACCAGGGACACTTAACCTCTGCACTCATAACCATAAAGACTGCAGCATCAGAAATCCAATGGGGCAGTTCCACTTGTCCTAGCAGGTCCCTCTGGCTCTGAATCTCAACAGCATACATACAACAGTACCTACAGCTATAGTAAATATTACACATTTCAAAAGTACAGACCCGCCACCCATCCATGTCTACTGTAGGGGTTTGCCTTTAGCTATGATGCTAGAAGCTATGCCAAAAGTATTTCAAATACCAGCATGGTCACCCATGGTGGACAGGTTTCAATAGAACTTCTAGTCATTGTTGTTAAGTGCTGTTAAGTCAGTTCCAACTCACAGCGCCCCTGTATAGGGTTTCCGAAGAGTGGCTGGTGGGTTTGAACTGCTGACCTTATGGTTTGCAGTCCAGTGCTGATCCTACAGTGCCACATAAGTTGAAAGAAAGGCCTGGCAGACTACTTGTGGAAATTAGCCAAGGAAAACCTGATAGTTCACAACACAGCATTGTCCAATATAGTGCTGGAAGATGACTCCCTAGGTAGAAAGACCCTCAAAATACACAGTAGCAACAACAGACTCAGCACACCAACCATCATGAATATGGTGCAGGCCCAGGGAGCATTCCACTCTGTTGTACATGGGGACAACATGAGTTGATTCAAGGACAACTAACTACAACAAGCACCCACAATTACATTGAGTATGGTTGTTTGCCATGGAGTCAGTTCCAACTCATAGGAACCCTGTATAGAGTTTCCAAGGAATGGCTGATGAATCCAGTGCTTTAATCCACAGTGCCACACTAAGTATTGAAGCCAGGATGGCCAAACTTCATCTCTCATACTTCGGACATATTGTCAGGAGGGACCAGTCACTGGAGAAAGATATCGTGTTTGGTAAAGTAGAAGGTTTGAGAAAAAGAAAAAAGACCCCCAACAAGATGGATTGGCACAGTGGCAGCATAATTGGGTTCAAACATAGCAACGATTGTGAGGTTAGCCCAGGACTGGGCAGTGTGTTTCATTCTGTTGTCCATAATGCTGCTATGAGTGAGTACCGAATCAATGGCACCTATCAACAACAACATCATCTAGCTGAAGAGCACAGTGGTTCCATAGGATAAGCACTGGCTGCAAACCATAAGGTTGGAAGTTCGAGCCCACCAATCATTCCGTGGAAGACAGATGAGTCTTTCTGATTCCGCAAAGATTTCAAGCCATGGAAACCAATTCAAGGTCTTTATGAGTCGGAACCTACTCGAAGCCACTTAATAACAACAAGATCTAGCCAGATTAACAAAAATCCTTATAATGAAGGCCTGTTTACCTCCATTCCTATGTAACACGTCCAGACTTCAACAAAATATTTTAATGCATGCTGAAACAAAAAACTAAAGAAAACCAAGCATCAGAACTAACACTCAGATGTGACAGAAGTGATGGAATTTAAAAGTATTATGATTAATATATATATATAAGGAGCTCTGGTAGCGTAGTGGTTACGAATCGGGCTGCGAACCTTAAGGTCAGTGGTTCGAAACTACCAGCTGCTCCGCGGGAGAAAGATCAGGCTTTCTACTCCCGTAAAGATTTACACCCTCGGAAACCCTGTACAGGGTCGCTATGGGTCAAAACCGACTCGACGGCACTTAACAACAACAACATGATTACTATATGGAGCCTTGGTGATACACTGGTTAAGATTTGGCTGCTAACTGAAAGATGAATGGTTCAAACCCATCAGTGGTTTCAAGGGAGAAAAGACCTGGCAATCTGCTCGGGTGAGATTTTCCCCCCTAAGAAACCCTAGAGGGTAACTGTACTCTGTCATATAGAATTGCTTCAGTTGGAATCAATTTAAGCACACAAAAACAACAACATGATTAATAAGTTAAAACAACAATCAAGAATCACTGCAGCAGAGATAAAATTTTTAAAAATGTATGTATGATTGGTTCATCAGTAGTCTAGAAAAGGCCTAGGAAAGAATCAGTGAGAATGAAAATAAATCAATAGAAACTTCCCAAAATGAAACGCAAAGAGAAATACAAAGAAATGAGGAAAATTAAAAAACAGAATATTCTAGAGGAACAATTGCAACAAGAATAACACACATAATTAGAATATTTATAGTAGAAAAGGAAGAGTAATTTCTGTATTTTGACACAAATACTGGGCACATTATGCATTTTTTCCTTCCATGCTCTTCCCCAAAGTATTCTCCTACGTAAGTCATACTTAAAAAAAAAAAAAAAAAGTTGTTTTAAAGCAAAATAAAATACCTTGGAGAAGGGCACCATTGACAAAATAAAATGTATTAACATGTGTGTTATTTGTAGAACAATGTGGTAACTGAAGAAATATTTGAAAAAGTACTAGCTATGAACTTTTCAAAATTAATGCAAACACTAAACCACAGATCCAGGAAGTAGAGAGAGCACCAATTAAAACACCAAAAAACAAAGCAAAATAAAAACACGCACTTCAATCTAATCAATTTTGACTCATAGTGACCGGGTATAGGATTTTGGAAACTGTAAATCTTTACAGACAGTCTCATCTTACTCCCACAAAGCAGCTGGAATGCAACTTTGCAATTAGCATTCCAACATGTAACCCACAGTGCCAATGGGACTTCTTTACGATAAATACCAACAAAATTAGGCATATCCTATCCAAGCTGTATAACAAATCAAAGGCAACAAGAAACTCTTGAAGTCAAAGAAGAACAGGATAAAGGTGGAAACACCCATCTGCTACAATAAAAATGACAAATGACTTACCAGAAATATGCAATTAAAAAAACAAAGTTAAGCAAAATATTTAAAGCGTAAAAAGAAAAACCAAAACACTACCTTAGAATACTGTGTTATTGTTGTATGCTGTGTAGTTGGTTCCAACTCATAGAGACCCAGTACAGGGTTTCTGAGAGTGGTCGGTGGGTTGGAACTACCAACCTTGTGGATGGCAACCAGTGCTGATCCTACAGTGCAACACCAGGGGCAACCTAAAATATTATGCCCATTGAAATTAACTTTCAAAAATGAATAGACATAAAACATTCTCAGGCAATAAAAACTGAGGGAATTTATTGTCAGCTGACCTGCCTTACAAGACATGGGAAAAGTTCTTCAAGGAGAAGAACAATTATACAAGTCAGAAATTTGGTTCTACATAATGAAAAGTACAACAAAGGAGAAGGAATAAATGAAGGTACTACTAAAATTGTAATTAAAAATTTTAAATATATAACTGATAAGCTAATGTTGTTGTTGTTGTTAAGTGCTGTCAAGTGGGTTCCGACCCACAGCGACCCTGAACAGGGTTTCGATCCTTACGGGAGTAGAAAGCCTCATCTTTCTCCAGTGGAGCAGCAGGTAGTTTTGAACTGCTGGCCTTGCAGTTCGCAGCCCGATTTGTAACCACTACGCTACCAGAGCTAATAGGGATGATAAAAGGAAATCATACAGATAGAGACATGTTCCTTTTGGAACCCCAAAATTCTAGCCCTTAATCACCTTTCAGTTCTAACTGAACTTAGCCCTGTGACTCAATTTTCAGTCAAGTAATAGATAAGTATATAGTTGGGATGACATGTATGGGGGTGGGGGCTTTATCACCAGTGAGGTCCACACACCATAGGATGGTTAACCATTAGAGATCAAAAGGGCAGCATTTATTTAAGGGAAATAAATCAGAAAGGTGGGCCAAAAAGTAGAAATACCAAACAAGAAACAAAGGGAGGAAGTGGGATAAGTGATGTGCAACAGAAGGGACTGCAAATCGTCAAGACGAAACGGAGTGTATTATTTGTTGAATGTAAAACTGATTATTTGCTCTGAAAACCTTCACTCAATTCACAAAAAAAGAAGAGGGGCGGGGGAGAATCAGTAAATTCTCCATTAAAACCAGAGTTGGCAGAAAAGGAGGGAAGAAAAATAAAGGAACAAAAAACAAACTCAACAAAAAGAAAAAACACACAAATATGGTAGATAAGAATTCAATTATATCAAGCATCACTTTCTATGTGGTCTAAGTTTACTACTACAGACTGAACTGTGTTCCCCCAAAATATGTATGTTGAAGTCTTGATGCTTGTGCCTGTAAATGTGACTCTGTTTTGGAGGTGGTGGCTTTATTTTGTCATCTATGAGGCCATACAAGAGTAAATCCACTGCCAGCTCACAGCAACCGTACGTACACAACAGAGCAGAACTGCTCCTCAGGGTTTCCGAAGCTGTAAGATTTACAAAAGCAGTCCTGTGAAGTGGTTGGTGAGTTTGAACTGCTGAACTTTCGGTTAGCAGCCCAGCCTCCACCTAGTGGCTTATGAATGTTGATGTTGTTGTTAAGTGCCATTGAGTCGGTTCTGACCCATAGTGATCCTGGGTAGGGTTTCCGAGGAGCAGCTGGTGAGCTTGAGCCACCGACCTTGCAGTTCAAACAGCTTTGCAGTCTGGCACATTAACCCACAGTGCCACACCAGGTATAGTAACCTGTAAATGGAATGGAATAGAACAGGGACAAACATTCAGGAGGAGACACACACCAAGAAGCACCAGGGACTAAGAATAAAGTCAAGGAACATTGAACAATGCCAGGGAACTCCTGGGGTCACCAAATAAGAAGGGCCTTTGCACCTAGAGTCGATGCCCCGGTTGGGAATTCTAGCTTCCAGAACCAAGAGGATGAATTGCTGTTCTTAGATAACACTCACTAGTGGGACTTTTTGTAACACTATTACTAGGAACTCCGGGTGTGGTGCTGTTGTGGTTAACGAGCTGGACTGCAAAGTCCACTTGAACCAGAAGGTCTGCAGTTCAAGTTCATCTGATGATCCTTAGAAATCCTATACATGGTTGCTGTGGGTCAGAACCCAACTCGACGGCACTTAACAACAATCACTAGGAAATGGAGACGTTTTACTAAATAAAAAACAAATACTATCAGAGTAGATATAAATGCAACACACAACTGCATGCTATCAATGAAAAACATACCGTAAATATAAATTCTAAACAAAATGTAAAGGAATGGAGAAAAGATACAACACGGTAACACTATCAAATAATAAGCTAGAGTTGTAGTATTAAAGTGTCATAAAGTAAGATCCAACTTATAGCAACCCTGTATAAAGTTTTCAAGAAGCAGCTGGCAAGTTAGCCGGCAGAGTTGTTGTTAAGTGCCATCAGGTCGGTTCCAACTCAGAAAGACCCTATGTACATCAGAATGCAACACCACCCAGTCCTGTGCTATCCTGAAAATTGCTGCTACATTTGAACCCATTGCTGCTACTACTGTGCTAATTCACTGGAGGTCTTGTTTTTGCTCTCTCTCTCCACTTTACATAGCATGATGGTTTTCCAGGGACTGAAACCTCCTGATACTATGTCTGAAGTATGAAAGAGGAAGTCTGGCCATCTTGGCTTCTATGAAGCATTCTGGTTGTACTTCATCCAACACAAATTTGTTATTTTTTTTCTTCTGGAAGTCCATGATACCTTTAATAATTCTTCTCTAATACCATAATTCAAATGAATCAATTACTCTGCAGTCTTTCCTTATTGACTATCTTATTTCCACATGCATATGAGGCTACTGATACTGAAAGTACCATGGTTTCGGTTAAGTACACTTTAGTTCTCAAACTGACTTATTTATTCTTTACTCTTGAACATTTTAAAGAGGTCTTGCACAATAGATGTGTCTAATGCGGTATGCCGTTACATTTCTTGACTGCAGCTTCCACTAGTGTTTCTGCAAGGTGCCATCGACTCGGTACCGACTCATAGTGACCTTATGCACAGCAGAATGAAACACTGCCCTATTGTGGGCCAACCTCATTATCGTTGCCACACTTGAACCCACTGATGTTGCCACTTGGCCAATCCATCTCATGGGGTCTTCCTCTTTTTTTCTGACTCTACACCCTAGCAAACATGATCTCCTTCTCCAGTGACTGGTCCCTCCTGACAATATGTCCAAAGTAATGAGAGACGAAGTTTGGCCAAGGAGCGCTCTGGCTGCACTTCTTCCAACACAGATCTATTGGTTCTTTTGGCAGTTCATGGCACTTTCAATATTCTCCTCCAACATCATAACTCAAAAGCATCAATTCTTCTACGGTCTTCCTTATTCACTGTCCAGCTTTCGCATCCATATGAGGTTATTGAAAATACCAAGGCTTGGGTCAGGTGTACCTTAGTCTTCGAGCTGACATCTTTGCTCTTCAACACTTTAAAAAGTTCCTGTGCAGCAGATTTGCCTAATTCAATACGTCCCTTGATTTCCTGACTTGCTGCTTCCGTGAGTGTTGATAGTTGATCCAAGAAAAATGAAGTCCTTGACAACTTTAATCTTTTCTCCGTTGATAAGTATGTTATTTACTGGTCCAATGGTGAGGATTTTTGTTTTCTTGACACTGAGATGCAATCCATGCCGAAGGCTGTGCTCTTTGATCTTCACCAGTTAATATTTTAAGTCTTCTTCACTTTCAACCAAGCAAAAAGAAGTCTTTGACAACTTCAATCTCTCTCCAATTGTTGTTGTTGTTAAGTGTCATTGAGTCTGTTCCAACACATAGCAAACCTGTATCGGGTTTCCAAAGAGTGGTTGTTGAGTTTGAACCACTGACCTTGTGGCTCAAACTTACTTTATGATCCAGTGCTTTATTCCATAGCACCACAACAGAACTCCAATTATTATGATGTTATTTATAGGTCAAGTAGTGAAGATTTTTGTTTTCTTAAATTGCAATGCACCACACACTGAAGGCTGTGGTCTTTCATCTTCATCAGTAAATATTGTTAAGTCCTCTTTACTGTCAGTAAGCAGGGTTGTATCATCTGTGAATCACAGGTTATTAATGAGTCTTCCTCCAATGCTGATGCCATGTTCTTCCTCATATAATCTAGCTCCTGGGATTATCTGATCAGTAATCATACACATTGAATAAGTATGTTGAAAGAATACAACCTACTCAAGTACCAATAGTAATTTTCAAAAACAAGGAAACATTATAAAGAACAAAACAAGTGACATTATAAGGCTAAACAAAGAAATTACACAATGATAAGAGGGTCAATTATCCAAATAGTAATAACAGTCCTAAATATGTACGAACTAATGAGTATCAAAATCTAAGGAAGAGTACAAAAATTATCCACACTCTGGCTGTACAATTTATTTTAAACAATTTTTAGAAAAGACAAACATCTTTTTTTGACATAATCTCCTTGCTTTTATATACACTTTGTTCATCTGTAACAAACTTTCGGATTCCCTTACTAAAAAATGTTTTAGGCTAAGTTGCAAGTCACTGCTGTCTTCACTTCTTCATCAGAGATGAATGTTCATCTTCAAAGAGTTGCTTTCAAGGGACCAAACAGGTGAATGTCTGATGAAATAAGAGGACTATAGGGAGGATGCTTTAACACCTCAAACTGAAGTTTTTGCAGTGTGTCCACAGTGGGAAAAGGTGTGGGGACATGCATTGTCATGCAAGATCACAATGTCCTTGGAGACCAGTCCTCTGCTTTTAATCCTAGTTTTCAGCTTCAGCTCTTCAGTGAGCATTTCACTGTAAGGAGCACTGTTGATTGTTGAACATTTTCCCTGATAGTGTTCCAATACTGGACCTTCAGAATCCCAGAGAACTATAAGCATCAATTTTCCAGCTAATAGGATGACTTTCAAACTTTTTCTTGGTTGATGATTAAAGATGTTTCCATTCCATACTCTGCGGTTTACACTCAGGTTCATAGTGATGAATCCATGTCTCATTACCAGTAATGATTTTGTTTTGTTTTGTTTTGAAAGAAACTTTCACCTTCCTTCAAATATCAGTCCAAATTTCGCTTTCAGATGTCCAAACGCTTCTGTTTATGCTCTTCTGTGAGTTGCTTTGGTACTCATCTTGCACACACTTTTGGAAACCCAAGTCTGCCACTGATGATTTCATAGGCAGAGTCATGGCTGATTTTACAAATGGTTTCCCTCAGAATCCACTGTCACTCCTCTATTCAACAAAGTCATTTCACATTCATGCTCAATATTATCATCAGCCATAGACATGGATGGGCATTTTAATATAACCAGAGTTCAGATCATTTCTGACTCACCCTCACATATAAAGCAAAAGCTCACAGAACTCAAGAGAGAAAAATTCATTGCTAACGCTGGAGACTTTTGACACTCCTAGTTCTTTATATTTCTAAGATCCTCTCAAACCCCGCTAGATTTAAGTCATGCTTATTCTTTGAAAACACTATGTTTAATCATAAATATGAAATTAGAAATAGAAGCAAGTCTATCTTTGTGAGGCATTCTAATAATACCTATGAAAGACTAGAAACATATAAGTCAGTGGTGGTGGTGGAGTGCCATGGAGTCGGTTCCAACTCATAGCAACCCTGTAATAAGGTTTCCGAGGCTGTAAATCTTTACAGGAGCAGAATGCCTCATCTCTCTCTCACGGAATGCTGGTAGTTATGAATTGCTGACCTTGAAGTTAGCAGCCCAATTCGTAATGAGTACACTACCAGAGCTTCTTTTTAACTCATTAGAAAAATATTTAGAAAAATTAATTTATAAACTGAAGGAGGGTGGTAAACAACCTTTCATTTGACTTTTATCTAGCATAGCTTAATTAACCTTTGTGAACTACTTCTGAGACTAAACAAACATCTTCCCAATTTCTAAACTTGAAGAAAAATGTGACATTCACCTAACCTCTAACCCTGGAGAAAAAACATAATAAAATACACATACTCTTCACTTATAAGCATCTCATTTCCAACATTTCCGAACTAAAGAGACAGAATCACCATACCAAAATGAAATGGTTGGTGTTCAAAGCACACCAAGAAGTCCAAAGTGCACTGAAGGCACTGACAAAGAGCAAGGTTCCGGAAATTGATGTACTACAAATTGAAATCTTTCAACAAACTGATGTGGCACTGGAGGTGCTCACTCATCCATCTATACCAAGAAATTAGGAAGACAGCTCCCTGGCCAACTGATTATATATAAGAGATACATATTTCTGCCCATTCCAAAGACAGGTGACCCAGAAGAGTACGAAAATCATCAGGCAATATCATTAATATCACATGCAAGAAAATGTTTGCTAAAGACAATTTTTAAATGGCAGCAACAGTATAGCAATAAGGAAATGCCAGAGGTTCAAGCAGAATTTAGATGAGGACATGGAAGAAGGGACATCACTGAAGTAAGATGGATCTTGGCTGAAAGCAGAGAATAGCAGAAAGACATTTACCTCTCTTTTATCAGCTATGCTAAGACTTTTGGCTGTGTGGATCATGACAAACAGGGTCAACATTGTGGAGAATAAGCATTCAGAGTACTTAAATGTGCATATGAGAAACCTATATGTACACCAAGAAACAGTCATTCAACAAGAACAAGGGGACAATGAATGGTTCAAAATGTGGAAAGGTGTGTGTCAGGCTTTTTTCTTTCACCATACATATTCAATCTTTATGCTAGGCAAGTAATTCAAGAAGCTGGATTATATGAAGAAGTACGTGGCATTAGAATGGAGAATCATTAACAATCTGCGATATGCAGATGATATAACCTTGCTTGCTGAAAGCACAGACAACATAAAATACTTACTGATGAAGATCAAACACTACAGCCTTCAGTATGGAATGCACCTCAATGCAAAGGAAATAAAATCCTCACCAGTGGACCAATAAATAA
This sequence comes from Chrysochloris asiatica, assembly GCF_000296735.1. Taxonomy (NCBI): domain Eukaryota; kingdom Metazoa; phylum Chordata; class Mammalia; order Afrosoricida; family Chrysochloridae; genus Chrysochloris; species Chrysochloris asiatica. The sequence goes on from NW_006408627.1 coordinate 3,504,593, forward strand.
CATCATGATAAACGGAAAAAAGATTGAAGTTGTCAAAGACTTCATTTTATTTGGATCTACTATCAACACTCATGGAAGCAGCAGTCAAGAAATTAAACAATGTATTGCACTAGGCAAATCTGCTACACAAGACCTCTTTAGAGAGTTCAAGAGCAAAGATGTCAGTTTAAGGATTAAGGTGAGTCTGAACCAAGCCATGCTATTTTCAATAGCTTTATATGCATTTGAAAATTGGACAATGAATAAAGAAAACTGTAGAAGAATTTGAATTATGATGTTGGAGAAGAGTATTAAAAGTAATATGGACTGAAACCACCCGCACGAGGCCCAACCCTCCTGCAGCCCGGTCGCTGACGTCCAGGGCCCCACAGGCCAAGCCCACCCGCCCGAAGCCCAAACT
>NW_006408627.1:3510820-3514765 GCF_000296735.1 Chrysochloris asiatica
ACTGTTACTACAAGAACAAGCGCAACTTGCCTGCCCAAGAAACATCAAGGCAAGTGGTCGGGTCCCCTCAGAAGAGGACTTGGAACAAGGGATATCATCATTTATATCAGATGAATCTTGACTGAAATCAGAGAATACCAGAAAGATGTTTATTTGTGCTTTACTGACTATGCAGAGTATTCTATTGTGTGGATAACAAAGTACAGACAACACTGAGAACTGGAATTCCAGAATACTTAATTGTGTTAATGAGGAACCTCATAGACCAAGAGGCAGTTGGTTGAACAGAACAAGGGAATGCTGAATTCTTTATAACCAGGAAAGGTTTTTGTCAAGGTTGTATCACTTTACCATACTTATTCAATCTGTGTTTTCAGCAAATAATCTGAAAGGGCTGAATTCTATGAAGAAGAATGTGGCATCAGTATTAGAGAAAGACTCATCAACAACCTCCAACATGCAGATGACACAGTTGTGCTTGAGGGCAATGAAGAAGGCCTGACTTTGTTACTGATAAAGATCAAAGACTTATATGGATAGCACCTCATTTTTTGTTGATTCATTTGACTGCTTCCACAATCAACACTCATGAACCCAGAAGTCAAGAAATTAAAGGACATACTGCATTACGCAAAACTGCTGCAAAAGACATGTTTAGAGTATTAAAGAGCAAATATTGTGCACCTGACCCAAGACAATGTATTTTTCAATTGCCTTATATATTCTGGTGTGGTGCTGCAGGTTAAGCACTTGCCTATTAACTGCAAAATTGATGATTCAAATCCACCAGATGCTCTTCGGAAACCCTTTGCAGTGTTTCTGAGTCAGAACTAACTCGACGACATTAGCAACAGAAACAATAATTCATGCAAAAGACCACAGAGTAATCAATGCAACTGAATTATGGTGTTGACAAAGAATATTAAAAGTACTGTGGACTGCCACGAGAACAAACAAATCTGTATTGGAAAAAATGCTGCCAGAATTCTCCCTGTAAGCAAAGATGGCAAGACTTCGTCTCTCATACTTCAGGCATGTTATCAGGAGAGTCCAGTCCCTGAAAAAGAACAGCACGTTTGGCAATGTAGAGAGTCAGAGAAAAATTAGAAGACCTGCAACAACGGGTTCACAAATAACAAGTGCAGGACAAGGCAGTGGTTCTTTCTGTTATGCATCTAGGGTCTCTCTGAATCTATAGCACCTAACAATAACAACTATTTTATCCAGTGAGCAGGCAATCATGGATATGGAGTGCACTCTCCCTCAAAGAGGACCACTAGGCAGCCTCTAGGAAGCTGAGACACCCTGACTTGTAATCTCTGCTCTCAGCTGAGATGGAGGGTCTGTCTCCTCCTTGGCCATGGTAGACAGTTTTTGGCAATTAAGAATAAAAGCTATTATAGGTTCTGGGTAGATATAAGTTTGCAAGTCAGTTTGACAAATTCCTAGAGTGTGATTGTTGGGTCATATGGTAAAAACGTATTTACATTTATAAGAAACTGCAAGCTATCTTCCATAGTATTACATCACGTTGCAATCCCATCAGCAATGAGTGTATGAGAGCTCTTACTGCTCTGCACCCTTTCCTACAATTGGTAATATCATTTTTCTGAATCTTAACCATTTTGATAGGTGGGCAATGATATCACACTTTTAATTTTCAATTTGCTAATGAAAATTGTTCTGAGCATTTTATAATATGCAAATTTGACATCTGCATGTCTTCTTTAGCTAAGTGACTGTTTAGAAAAGATCCCTTGCCAATTTTTTAATTGGGTTAACTTTCTTAATGTTGAGTTTTAAGATCTTTTCAATACATTCGTTACAAGTCCTTTATAATACTGAATCTAACTTACTAATTTTTCTTTAATTTTGCTTTCTGATGTTTAATGTTGTATGTAAAAACTCATCACTAAACCCAGGGCTACATGAATTTTTCTTCTAGAAATTGTATTAATTTACATTTATGTCTATGATCCAATTTGAATTAATTTCTGAGAAGGTATAATTTTTTCAGAAGGTCTGTGTCTAGATTTATTTATTTATTTATTCATTTATTTATTGGCATATCTATGCCAATTAGCCCAGTGCCAATTGTTGCAAAGACCACTATTTTCTTCTTTGTGAAACATCAGTTGACTATATGGGGGTGGGGGGCTCCAAAAAGTTCATTAAAAAAAAAAAAAGAAATTGAAAGATAATGTAATATTTCCACAAACTTTTTGCAGTCTCCATGAATTTGTATGGGTCTATTTCTGGGCTCTCTTCTATGTCCTATTTATCTACATATCTATTATTTTGCCAATACTTTGAGTTATTATTACTGTTATTTTATTGTAATACACAATTACCAGTAAATGGATATTTACTGCCCTCAACCTATAATTTAACCTCAATGGCGGCTACCAGACCATATTTACCCTTGCATAGGTAGTTAGGAGTGGATAAAGAAATGTTGAAAGACATAAATAAGGTCTAACTCTAAGTGGCAGTGCCAGATTTTATGCCCAGATACTGTGAGTTCTCTATGTCCTATTTTCACTATTCCTTACCAAAATCTATATATAACAACAAAAGCTCTTAAAGACTTTATGTATGAGAGGGCTTCAAAAAACTCATGGAAAAATGGAATTGAAAGATGACAGAAATTTTCCATGGACTTTCCGAAGGCCCCTCATGTTTTAGTTTTCATCATATTTGGCACCTTTACAGAGGTTCTTCAAATTCTAAAGAAAAAAAATTACATCAAACATTTGCTTTAAATTTAAAAGTTTCTAATATGTGTAAATAAAGATCATTCTTATTGTTTAATTATCATCTCTTTCCTGAGACTAAAAACATTTGAAAGCAGGATGTGGCACATAGTAGAAATGACTAAATCAATTTTTGAGTGATTTCCACAGCTTTAAGAGAAAGCATAATTCTCAAGAATTTTCATTACCTGGCTCATGCCAAGGCCTAACCCTGTTCATTTCCCACTATTCTACTTTATTCCACCCTAGTTTTAGTTCTCACAACTGGAACAATAAATAAAATCATGATAGATGGAGAAAAGGCAGATGATGTCAAACATTTCATTTTACTTGGATCCACAAGCAATACTCATGGAAACAGCAGTCAAGGAATCAAACCATGTATTTCATTAAGCAAATCTGAAAAGACCTCTTCAAAGTGTTCAAGAGCAAAGATGTCAGTTTGAGGATTAATATGCACCTGACCCAAGTCATAGTATTTTCAATAGCCTCATACACATGTTTCTACTTAAAGCCAAACGGCCACCACTCATCTGTCAGTTTGTCCTACTGAGGTGGCTTGTGGGTTGCTGTGATTCTAAAAGCTATGCCACCAGCATTTGAAATACTATTAGGGTCACCCATTATGGACACGTTTCAGATGAGCTTCCAGACGAAGACAGACTAGGAAGACAGAGTGATTAACTTCTTCCGAATATTTAGTCACTGAAAACCTTATGAATAGCAGAGAAACACTGTCAGATATAGTACTGGAAAATGAGCACCTCAGGTTGGAAGGCACTCAAAATGTGACTGGAGAAAAGATGCCTCCTCAAAATAGAGTTGACCATGATGATGCGAATGGAGTAAAGCCCATGGTAGAAAAGCCCACGGGACCTTCATTTGCTGACGGCACACAACTCAAAATGAAGAGAAAGTGCTGTACACATCCACTGAAAATTGGAAAATGGAATGTACGAAGTATGAATCTAAGAAAATTGGAAGTTGCCAAAAATGAAGTGGAACGTATAAACCGATATTTAGGCAATAGTGAGTTAAAATGGACTGGTATTGGCCATTTTGAATCTAACAACCACATGGTTTACTATGTCAGGAATGACAAATTGAAAAGGAATGGTGTTGCATTCATCGTCAAAAAGAACATATCCAGATCAGTCATGAGGTACAATGCTGTAAGTGATATGATAATATC
>NW_006408627.1:3514983-3515804 GCF_000296735.1 Chrysochloris asiatica
TCTTTAGATAGCATAATAGACGACTATACACATGAACCTCAAAAGATGGAATACACAGAAATCAAATTGACTACATCTGTGGAAAGAGACGATGGAAAAGCTCCATATCATCAGTCAAAACAAGGCCAAGGGCAGACTGTGGAACTGACCATTAATTACTCATATGCTAATTCAAACTGAAGCTGAAGAAAATGAAAACAAGTCCACATTCAAATGACCTTGAATATATCCCACCTGAATTTAGGGATCATCTGAAGAACAGATTTGATACATTAAACACTAAAAACTGAAGACCAGAAGAGTTTTGGGATGACATTAAGAACATCATACATGGAGAAAACAAAAAAGTCATTGAGAAGAAAGAAGGAAAAAGTCAAAATAGATGTCAGAAGAGACAATGAAACCTGGTCACCAGCGTGAGATGCTAGAGCAAATGGAAGAAATGAGGAGGTCCAAGAGCTGAACAGAAAATGTCAAAGATCAACTCTAGAAGATAAAGCCAAATATTACAACAAAATGTTCAAAGATATAGAGTCAGAAAACCAAAAAGAAGAACACGCTCAGCTTTTCTCAGGCTGGGGGAACTGAAGAAAAAATTCAAGCCTCGACTTTGATTATTGAAAGATTAAATTATTGAATGATGCAGAAAGCATCAAAAGAAGATGGAAGAAATACACAAAGTCACTATACCAAAAGGAAATGGTTAATGTTCAACTGTTTCAAGAGGTAGCATATGATCAAGAGCCAATGATGCTGAAGGAGGAAGTCCAAGGTGCATTGAAGGAATTGGCAAAGAACAAAGCACCAGGAATTGATGGAAT
>NW_006408627.1:3517281-3521164 GCF_000296735.1 Chrysochloris asiatica
TGTCTCATATCAGACTTATTATCAGGAGACACCAGTCCCTGGAGAAGGACACTATGCATGGTAAAGTGGAGGAAGGTCCCACAATAAGATGGATTGACACAGTGAGCTCAAGCATAGCCAACAATTGTAAGGATGGTGCAGGATTGGAACTTTCATTCTGTTGTGCATAGGGTTGTTATGAGTTGGAATGGTCCTCATGGCACCAAACAACAACAACAACACCAGGCCTCTATGCTATTTCACACTTCTGTATCTTCACATTTCCTGAACCACCTCCTGGACACTAGAAGATGCTACTCTGTAGTCCTTCATTATAAAACTACTTGTTAATCATCCTTTAAATCTCAACTCAACTCTCTTATATAAAGCATTCCTTAATCTCATAATTGACTGAGATGCCCTTTTTTTGTTCCCATAGCATCTATACAAGGTCGCTATGAGTCAAAACCACTCTATTGTACTTAACAACAGCAACAAATAGCATCCTTTGCTATTTCTCAGATGTCTATGTAACTGTTATTTCTTTTGCCTTTTTCCAACACTTGAAGGCAGATACAAGGTTATGGAAGGTAAGAATCACATCCTATTTAACTTGTTTATTCCCAATAACTAACATAACTGGAAAAATAGTTTCAAAGATGAATGAATTGGAAGTAGTTCAATCAAATAAATCATTTATAATAGCCCAAAGGGGGTAAATCTCTAAATTTTTAATTGTTTTATTTTTGAACAAGAAATCACAGAAGACAACTTTATTCTTTATAAGCTGTTTAAATGCAATTCAAAATAATTACGATCATTACTATTAGGAAATTCTGGGTATTTGACAGTGGTGGTGGGGGCTGTATGCTGTCAAGTTAGTTCCAACTCATAGTGACCCTGTACACGTTGTAAATCTTTATGGGAGCAGAAAGTCTCATCTTTCTCCCGAGGAGTGGCTAGTAGTTTTGAACTGGGTACTCCACTGTAGTTGCTGTTGGCTCCATACAATAAACATTGGACTGCAAGCTACAAGGTAAGTGGTTTGAGCCTTCCAGCCATTCAACTGGAGAAAGATGAAGGTACTCCATAGTGCATTTAAAAAACTTATATAGGGAAGACAGATGTAAAGTCAGAGCAAGAGCTAACAATGTGAAGGCAGGGACAGAAGTGGAAAAAGAAAATTCCTACTATTAGGGAGTTAGGTTTGGTTGGTAAGCAGATGATGACAAAACAAAAGGCTGTATGCCAGAATTCTCCACAGGGAGTTTATGCATCAACAACATAATGAGAATTAGAAACAGTCCAAAGCGGAAGTCAGTTTACCAGGATCAATAACAATCAGTACTGAGCAGGTCTGGAATACAGGCTGTGATCAGAAAATGCTAAAAGGGAAATGACAAATACAAAAGATTGTGCAGAATTTTACTAGTTAAAAATCTCAGAAATGAACAAATACTAATAAAATAATGAGATCAACAAAAATAATGTAAAATAAATACAAAATACAATAATGAGGATTTTTATGTGAACTTTTCATTTCATGTTTCTCTAAATATCGACACTCACACACAGAACTAGATAAATGATGCTCTTGCAAGGGGTTACATGAGAAGGCTCAGTATACACAACGATGCTGACATAGCTCAAAATATTTTTTATTAATTCCTCTTTAAGAATTGCTATCAAAGCATTTGTAAACTACATCTAAGAATCAATGTAATCATGTGTCATGTTTTATGAAAAATGGAATTACCCAGCTTGCTCATTAATTTTAGTTGCCAAACTTCTTCCCAGTAACTTTTACTTATTTCTAAATATCAAATCCATTTAACAGATTGAAAACCCACCATGAATAATCAAACCAATGCACTACATATACTGTGGTTGATTCGGGGTGGGGGGTGGAATTAAATATATTCTGAGCAATGACAATGCTGAAATTCAATTCCTTAAGTGCAAGAAACCGTGGAGTCCACTGCAGAATTAAGACTACACTTAAAGTTGGTGGTTTAATTAAGACTAAACTTACAGTTGGTGGTTTAAGCCAACTCCTCACAAAGTCTATATAAGGACATACAAGGACACTATGAATCTGAACCAACTCAACAACACCTAAAAACCAACACCACTCATAGGAATATCAACTCTAGTTTCCTACCCCCTTCATGCTGCTTCTATATTTTTTTTCTAGAATCCTAACAAATAAGTACAGGACTTCTCTAAACCACTTTTCTAGCATTCTATCACATGATACATGTGACACTGCTGGATAAGCACCAGACTGCGAACCACAGGGCTGGTGGTTTAAACCCCCCAGCTGCTCCTGAGAAATTCTCAAAAGGGTCACTGTAAGTCTAAATCGACTCAAAGGCACTTAATAACAATTGCATGATGTTGTTGTGAAGTGCCATCGGGTCGGTTATGACCCATAACGACCTGTATAGCATTTCCAAGGAACAGCTGGTGAGCTTGAACCGCCAACCTTGCAGTTCAAACAGCTTTGCAATCTGGCGCATTAACCCACAACACCACACCAGGACTCTAATCAACTTGATGACACTTAACACCATTGACAGAATCACTTAATTAACTTCAATGGGGAAAAGTCAAAACACTTTGGAGGCATAAAAGACTCTTCAAAATTAGCTGTACATCTACTTTTGAAGCTCCATCTTCTTTGATATCCCGCCCCTCATCCTATGTTCATGACACATTGTTGTTCATGACACATCAAGTAGATTCCAACTCACAGCGACCCTGTATAGGGTTTCTAAAGAGTAGCTGGTTAGCAATCCAGTGTTTATCCTATAGTGCCACACCAGGACTCATTAACTACCTGCTATTCCCTAGGCTGGACTTCTGGTGTAGAAATGCATGGTCAGCCTTGGACTGCGAACCAAAAGGTTCAAATCCACCTGCTGCTTTCTTGTAAACAGGGGCCCTATAAATCGGAGCCAACTTAACAGCACTTAACAACAAATTCCCTGGGTATTTGCCAACAAATGCCTGTATCACTGTGGTGGCTTGTGTGGTGCTGTGGTTATGAAAGCTATGCCACTGGTTTTTTAAATACCAGCAGGGTGATGCTAGACAGGTTTCAACACAGCTTCTGGACTAAGTCAGACTAGGAGAGAAGGGCAGGTGGATCACTTCTGAATGGTTAAGCCACTGAAAACCTTATGAATAGCAGTGGAAAGTATCAGCTGTAGTGTCAGAAGATGGGGCCACAAGTTGGAAGTCATGCAAAACACAGTTGGGGAAGAGCTGTTGCCCTAAAGTAGAGATGACCTTAATGACATGGATGGAGTTGACCTTTTAGGACCTCCATTTGCTGAGAGACACAACTCAAAATGAGAAAAAATGGCTACAAAAATCCTTACAACTAGACAGTAGGAATGTGGACTATAGAAACTATGAATTCAGGAAAAGTAGAAGTGTTCAGACATGAAATAGAATGCATGAAGATCAATATCCTAGGCTACTGCTTTTTTGTTGTTGTTGTTGTTAAGTGCCATCGAATCGGGACCTGACTCATAGCGACCCTGTACAGGGTTTCCAACTAGAACTGCCGGCTTTACCGGCCCACAACGCCATTGCAGTTTACCGCATTAACCCGCAACGCCACACCAGAAGTCCTACTGTAGAGCTGTATACTAAGTACTACACTGCTAAACACAAGGTCAGCAATTCAAACTCAACAGTTGCACCTCAGACACCCTATATACAGGGTCAGCCAACTGGAGATCCATATTTATGCCCATTTCAAAAAGAGAGGACCCAACAGATATCATTAATATCACATGCAAGTAACATTTTGCTGATGGTAACTTAAAAACTCTTGCAACAATACATTGACAGAAAACTTCCAGAAATACAAGATTTAGAAGAGGATTTGTAACTA
>NW_006408627.1:3521591-3535077 GCF_000296735.1 Chrysochloris asiatica
AAGTTCATGTTTTTATGTAATTAAAAAAATGAGAGTTTAGTCTTTACAAACCTTGCTATTTTTACCATGCATATGCACCAACTGCTAAATATTACATTGCATGTCTTTATTTTAATCCATCTTTCTACCTCCTTCTGTACAATATTTTATTCAGTCAGACTGCATGAGGTAATGACATATCACCCTGTGAACTGCATTCTTTAATACAGAGGAAAAATAGCTGTCCTTGTTTCATCTCAAACACACTTTGATAAATAAATGATTTAATACACTTATTTCTGAAACTCCTTTGCAAATGAAAGTCATATCTATGCAAATAGTCTTTCATTCAACAAGTCTGCTTCTCAGCCCTTCCATTCTGAAAACTGAATTCAAGTGTCACTTTTTTCTAGGTGACAATCCTATTGTTTTTTAACTAAAGTATAATCTTTAATACTTTAAAATAAAAGTAATCATCAATGCCTGCTTGTTTCTTGTTTAAATATGTACTTATGCACATGTTGTTGTTAAGTACCATCAAATCAGTTCCAACTCATAGCAACCCTGTAGAGGGGTTTCCAAGGAGCAGTTGGTGGGTTTGAACCACTGACCTTGTGGTTAGCAGCCCAGTGCTTATCCTACAGCACCATACCAGGACTCCTCTTACATATATAAGCATATATAAACATAAGTTCCCTTTCTGCACAACATTTTGAAGGCCCTTCACATATATACATACACACAAACACATAAGGAGGCTTCAAATAGATGGTGACAAAAATGGACTTAATAGATAATAGATTTTTTCTGTGACCTTTGCTAAGAGCCCCTCATGTGTATGTTTGTTTGTGTGTGTACACCTACTGCCATCAGTTGGTACCTACTCACAGCAGATATATAACTTGCTTAAGTGCTGTCGAATTGGCTCTTCCTAATAGTGAACCTGTATGGGGTTTCTGAGGTGTGGCTGCTGTGTTTGAACCTCCAACCTCACAGTCAGCAGTCCAGTGCTTATCCTACAGCACCACACCAGAACATCACTAGTATCTATAATATTATATTGCTAAGTGCCATCGAGTTGGTTCTGACTCATAGAGACCCTGCATACAGTTTCCAAGGAGCAGCTGGTAAGTTTGAACAGCTAACCTTGCAGTACAACAACATCCCCAAAGAGATGGATTAGAAGACTGGCACTAGCAATGACGTCAAGAATAATAACAACTGTGAGGATGGCACAGGACCAGGCAGTGTTTTATTCTGCTAGGCACAGAGTTGCTATGAGTCAGAACCGATTCCGGGACACCTAACAATAACAAATCCCAGCCTTAATCCTCTTATTGGTCTACCATATTCAGTCACATCATGGGGGAGAGAGCCTCACCTTAATGTCAAACCACTGATAATTCTGGTGTAGTCAAGCTGACATAATACCTTAACTATTATACTACGTAAAGTAGAAGCTTGTAAGATAAGGAAAATTCAAATATTTTCCACTAACAGAGCAACAGAAAAGTGTCAACAGTGGAAAACTTGTAAAACCCAGAAAAGTTAAGCAGTGTGTGCATTTTAGGCTCACTCAGGCAGGTCTCAGGTAGCGTAGCGTTTACAAATTGGGCTGCAAACTGCAAGGTCAGCAGTTCGAAACTACCAACTGTTCAACGGAAGAAAGATGAGGCTTTCTGCTCCCGTAAAGATTTACAGTCTCGGAAACCCTGTACAGGGTCGCTATGAGTCGGAACCAACTCCACAGTACATAACACCACCACCACAAGCAAGTCTCAAGGTGAATGCATAACTGATGGATGGGAATAAGAATAAAAGACAGAAAAAAAAAAAGATTTGTTACTAGATTTAACTTGGTGCTAGAGTATTACTCTGCTTCCATTATAAGTTTTACATTCTTGTTGTTGTTAAGTGCTGTTGAGTCGATTCCAACCCATAGCGACCCTGTACAGGGTTTCCTAGGCTGTAAATCTTTAAGGGAGCAGAAAGCCTCAACTTTCTCCAGTGGAACAGCTGATAGTTTCTAGATGCTGACCTTAAGGTTCGCAGTCTGATTCCGTAACCACTACACTACCAGAGCTCCTTTCGCATTAGATATTTTACAAATGAAATACAAATATGTGTCTACTTCTGGAAGGCGTCCACATTCTCAGTACGGAGCTTGAGGAATGGGAGTTAAAAAGTAGAGGGATGGAAGGAGAGGAGCAGAGAAAATGAAACTCTATGGCTCCACCAGACCAAAACATAAGAATGATCACTACAAATAGCCATGTTCTAATTACATCATTTCACAGATGATCACATGTGACCTATTTTTAAAATGACTTTCGGAAAGAATGTGAGGGAAAATGCTATTCTTAACTCTTTAGTTATTAGTGCATTTTATAAATTCATCTGAAATATTGACAAATAGTTCTTAAATACTGCCTTTATTTCTGGAACAATGTAACTAAATTGGGTAATTTTGGAAAGCATTAAGTTAAAAAATGTAAGTGAAGAAGTATTGCTATAAAACCACAGAAACCTTTATTAAACAAAAATATCAAAATGTGAAGCTAATGCTTTTTGAAATACCCTTCATTTAGGCCTACAGACCCTTATCAAGGTGGCATTTCCTTCTTTTACCCTTCCACAAAGAATCCTGTACTCTTTGATTTATACAACTACAAAACAGCAATTTTAACATACTTGAGGGCTCAGATTTTATTCCTTTTCAGAAAAGTTTTGGGTTTGGAGAACAAAAAGAAGTCAGGTGAATGGGGTTCGGTTCCCCCAACGAAATATTTGTAGGTCAGCCCTCAATGACAGAAAAATTATAGCAAAAAAATAAGACTTTACACCTATAAGGTAAGCAACAATCATGGGGGGGGGGGGTGAGCTAGAAAACGCCCAATGCTGTTGGTCATGTGAATGGAGACCTCATACATGGCAGTGAGTGAACAGAGTGGTAGAGGATCTAAAGAGCAACCTTATATTACTCAGAATTGTGCGTTCTGCTGCTTAGTATATATCCTAACAGAATTCTCTAATTAGTTCTTAAGGGAACTAGTAAATGTGTTATTACTTGTGGTGACATGGACATAAAAGCAATTTATATTTTGATCACTCAAAAAATGTACAGATAAAACAGAGTTGATGCTCAATCACAGTCATTTAAATTATTTATTTCATAATGGTAAGATGCTTGGCTGTCTTCTGAATCTTCGTTTCCCTTACCTACTACTGTAAAACAGACTATTGAGGGGAGATAAAGGAATAGCCAGAAACATCACCACAGAAAGCTTGCAAGTCTGTCTTCAGCCTATAACTGACTGTTATTGTTAAATACCGAGTCGATTTCAACCCATAGCAACACTGTATAGGGTTTCCAAGGAGCAGCTGGTGAGCTTGAACCACTGACCTTGCAGTTAGAACGACTTTGCAGTCTGATGCATTAGCCCACAGCGCCTGATTGGAATACCTAAAATGGGGCTAGAACTTGCCCAGTGAAAGAGGCTTCCTGTGGAGCCTTGGCATTGTACTAAGACCATAGGTGGAATCCTGAATCCCATCCAGAATATTTTGAGGTGGGAAATTTCCACTGAAAGGACAAGCAGAACATCCTGGAACAGCTAGAAGATACTTCTTGAAAGAAAGACCAACAGGAAAAATCAGGAACAATAACGGCAGTCTGAGTAACTACTACAAGAACAACAAGTCGTTCGCCCAGAAGCCATCAAGGCAAGTGGTCAGGTCCCCTCAGGGCAAACCCCTTCCAAGACTAAGACTCAAGTGGAATACACGAGCAGGCAAGTGCTCTTGCTGCTAAGCACATTGGTCAACTAATAAGGGGAAGTTGGTAAAAAAAAAAAAACAGCCATGAAGTTGTGAGCTAAGTCCAACCATGGAAAATAGACTCCTGTGAACCCGGGTGGAGACCTGGTGGGCCGGTATGGCAGGACCTGGGGACTCCTGGGCCCAGGAACCGGGACATGGCCACAGAGGACTAGAGTGGAGAGTGTAGAGTTCAGCTGATATGAAGTGAGGGGAGATACACAAGAATACCCATACTCGCAGATAATATGCATTTGACCTGGCTTCAATGGCTAGATGACCAGAACTTGACTAGAGGAAGAAAGAAGAGGGGAAAAACAGTAATCCACTACAATTTGATGAACTTGACCTATGCTTGGGGATGCAGTAGCTCCTAAGAGGGAACGAATCTTAACAGCAAGGATCATCCCCACCTCCTCAGTACACAGTTGATGGGGATGGGCAACTTACATTTGGCTACCCAAAATGAGGGGGCTACAAAGGCATGAAGTGACTGGCTTACAAGCTTTCAAGAGGGAGCCTAGTTCCAGAGGGTGCGGGGGGAAGGTAGATTCTTCACTGAGTGGTTTCTAACCTGTCTGGACGAAACTAGTGAAAGGAGATGGCGATAAGACTCTTGTGGTTCAACAGTGAATAATTGCTATCAGGTCTGATTGTGAGTGTTGCAAATGTAAAGGCTGAAGTTCTGTAACAAAAGGAGGGGAGTGGCTGATCTTGCAGTCCAGGAGCAGAGGACCCTGGGACCACCACGGGAGAAGAGCAGAGTGCTGGACCCTATCCAGAGAAGCAGTGAAACCAGAGATGGAGGCAGAAACAATCATGTGGAGAGAAAGAGCGGCTGGGGACTCTGGACTCTGGGAGGGAGACCAGCTGTATGTTGATGGCCACAGGGAAGGCTTGCAGGGTGTACGCTTTGGCTGTTTGATTATGCATGCAGGGAATTGTAATCATTGCAATGAAACGAAATAAGATAGGGTGAATGTAAAGTTAATGTTCTCCCATGTAAACTATCACATAATTCACAATAAAAACTTAAAAACAAAAAATTATTTATTTCACACAAATGTATCTGAAAAATTAAGTGCTGGTTGAAAAGAACTAGAATGAAACATATGACAATACTCTTTTGAAATTAAAAACTCACTCACAAATTAATAAGCATCTTACAAGTACACATATTAACAAAACATAAACACTACACATTTTAGAATGGTTCAACCTTTCCTTAAATTTATAACTCTTTAAAGTAAATAATTATTTTTAATATGCCTGATATTTTTAATATGCCAAATCACTGCTCAATATGAGTAAGATTATATATGTTGTTGTTGATGTTGTTGTTAAGTTTTTTAGTCGGTTAAGCTTTTTAGTCAGTTCCAACTCACAGCAAGCCTGAATAGGGTTTTCAAGGAGCAGCAGGTGGGTATGAACTGCCAACCTACTGGTTCAAAGTCCAGTGCTGATTCTATAGCACCACACCAGTAGTCCATATTTATAAAATTAAATATTTATATATCAACCACTTCATTTCTTAAATTGCTCTCAACTGAACCACATACATTTCTTTCCTATAACAATTCTTAGCTAGTTTTGTCCTGTTATGCTTAGTGTCACTATGGTTCAGAATGAACTCAACAACACCTAACAACAACAGTACTGCACTTAGCCTTTTAATTACTTATGATCCTCTATTTGATATTAAATTTTTTTTCTTAAGAAATACTGAGTTCAGAAAGTAACAAGAAAAATAAAATACATCAGAAATACTTATGTTGAATGTTTAAAAAAATGTTTGTGACTGTTAGAATGGAACAAACAAATCAAGTCCAGATAGACTTCTCTGTTCCCTCAGGGAGGAAGACATGGTTATCTTAGTCAGTGATAATAACTCACCGTATAATATATAACAAACCTTCAGGGATACAGGACCTGGCCCAGGGAGCCAAGGGCCACACTAGTACCTTCCCTCAGTTCCAGAAAGATTTCTGGCATCAGAGAAAAAGGGAAAATAAAACTCAGGTTTTGACTACCATTAAAAAATATGTATTTTTTTAAATGTGTAGCTAAATAAATAAACCTAAACTATTTCCAGCCAACAGACAAGCCTGCCCAAGAGCTCCTATTTAAAAAAATCACACGGAAAATATTGAGAAGGTTCTACAGTGTTGAATATCCTAGTTTGGGCCTTAATCAAATACAGCAACTTCTTGAGTCGTTATAAACTTGGCATGATCTCCCACAACTATCTAAGGCTGTATAATAAACATTATGCCTCACAATGATGGCTTATGCACTACAATATTCGAAATCACGAGTACTTTACAAAATGTCAGCCATCATGCTAGCTAGACCCTTAGGACACAGTGAATAATATCAACGATTAGCATATGTAGCATCTACCCTTGACAGAAAATGTTCAAAGCATTTTACATATGACAGCTTATTTAAGACAAGCATGCTATATCTCAACTCATGGAGTTGAGCATGAATGGTGGCAAAGATCCTGAATACATGCGATGTATGTTAAAGCAAGGAAACATAAGGTAGGTACAGCAGGGAAATCTAATCTAGCCATCAGGTGGCAGGGTTGTAGGGAAAAAGAATGTGCCAGGGAAGAAAAGTACAATTTTTTTAAAACATTTTCAACAATAGATGAAAACAAATGGACTGCACTGGCCTATCCTTAGACCATGCAAGCCAAACAGGTTCCTGCAGTTGTGTTCTCTGCATGTATTATTCATATGTAAACTTTTCTACTCACTGGTTTGTCATCAGTTTTTCCAAGTGGAAAACACCAGCCATTCTGCCTCTAAAGGGACAGCATTAGCAATTAGTAGCCATGGCTGGAGTTAATCCCTAAGGAACTGTTGTTTCCCGCCTCTGCGTCACTTTTTGTCTAGGAAATAGGCTTTAGAGCCATAAAACCAAGTACAATGCTAGATATTTTCACAGAAGCTTATTCATATTATTTCCTTCCACAAAAATGGTGTAATGCCTGCATTATATATGAAGGAACTGAAGCTCAGAGTTTAAATCTTGTCATAAAGATCCAAAAATTGAATAACTGAAATTAGAATTTAAGATTTCTAACGCCAAGTACTCTTCCTATTAAGTAGAAGCTGCTGTTTGTCTTTATGAACATATCTTATTGAGGAAATTAATAGCATTGAAAATGGTTCTAGCTATTCAAATTATTCTAAAATTAAGACTGTTGTCATCAAGTGGGTTCCAAATCACAAAGACCCTGTATAGGGTTTCTGAAGAGTGGCTGGTGAGTTTGAAACATCATCCTTGAAACTCAAGCCAACCTTAAGGTCGAGTGCTTATTCTATAGCACCCACCCTAGCAATGATGGTACTAATTGTTCTTCATTAAAACATTTGGGGGGAAATTTCCCAAGTATATTTGTTCTCAAGAAGTTTAAAAAGAAAAGCAAACCTAACAAAAATCCATGTTTACTTTGTGTATTTTCCACCAAGGGTGTAACCAAATTGGTAACAAGAAGTATGAGTCATGACTAAAAGCTTGGCAAAGAATTCTTAGTATCTCTAAAGACATGTGACAGACACATCAGGGAACTGTCACATACACCTAACTACGCTTTCTTTTCCTTTGAGAGGATCCTGCTTTCTTTAGCTCAATCCTTCCCCCATTCTAAAATCAAGCTCTCAAACACATAACCCCCAATGGAGAATAAATTTCCAAATATTAACAAAACAGTTTCATTGAAGATTTTTTCAAAGAGAAATACAAATGACAAGTATTATTAATAAGTAAACATAAGCCATGTGTTATATAATTCAACAGACTAAATAGATATTTTTTTTAATGTCAAAATAACGTTTTTCAAATTTAGGGGGAAAAACGTACTAAAAACATCTCCAGTGAATAAAATATTTTTGCATTATTCTGTAAATCATACTTTTTTACTTTAGGAAAAAAACTCAGGTTTCATAAAATAGTTTCCCACATAATTACTATATATATAAATATAAAATATGTCCACCTTATGTAGCATTGCTAACTTTGTGCTTAGCCTAAGCTACGTGATCTGACTTTTTCAGGTCATATAGTATCGCAAGAGCAGAAGACTACATTTTCAGGAATTCTGGACATTTTCAGGAATTCTGGTTAGTTTAAAATGAGCTATGAGTACTTACATCCCAGAAAACAGCAAACACTAAAAATAAAGAACACAAACCTGTCCCCAGAAAACATTCACTGTGCTTAGAATACAATAGTACTTTAAAAACTAACATTTCAAATTTCATTATTTCTCTCTTTTTTTTTTTTTTCCTTTCTAAACATTTATTTATTTACTGTTTCGAAAGGTCAGGCCTTGAAAATACTTAAACTTAACTTTAAAGAGTTATGATACTCTGACGTACGATCCAAAATAAAATTTCTTTCACCAAAATATTCTCACGGGAAATGTCTCCCTGCATCCTTATCTGATTGGCCTGCTTTTTGTCTGCTACTTTAAAGTGCTGGTGTGGCGCTGCAGGATTTGCACTGGACTGGAAACCACAGTTCAAACCCAGCATCACTCTCGGAAACCCTATATAGGGTCACATTATGAGTTGGGGCTGACTCAAAAGCACACAACAACAAAACTTCAAAGGCAAGGTCTCTAGATCTCTTATGGAATTACTAAGTGTACATTTCATTCCTTTCTATGAATATTTTACTTGAAGCATATACATTTGTTCCTCATAAAATATAAATATGTATAATATCAATACTAACATTTCTACAATCTTCTGTCCAATAAAGTAACGAATTTGCACACAATGTTGCACAGTCATGGAGACATTTTGCATTTAACTATAAATCAAGATTATGAAAAAAAAAAAATAGAGTAAAATCTCTATGTCCCCCTTTCTTTAAACAGTGTCAGTTGTAATTTGTGAATAGGGAAAGGAAAACTAAGACTATGCAAAGGTTCTAAATACATTGCCTGGAATTTTGGATTGGATTTATAGAAATAGTGCACCCTAAAGACATGCAGTAGACCAGCAAGAATATAGGGTGATAGACAGTTAAAGGTCAGGTAGTCCAAAGTTGGACATTGTTCCTCCACTCACTGTGCATGATGTCAATGAAGCCACAATTTTCTTAACTGGTAAATGGAGATAACTACAGTACGGGCTTAAGGAGCCCTGGTAGCACAGTTGACTACAAACTACGCTGCTAACCACAAGGTCAGCAATTCGAATCCACCAGTCATTCCACGTGATAATGATTTACAGCCTCAAAACCTTGTACAGGGTTGTTTTGAGTGGGAACTGACTCGAGAGCATACCACTATCAATATGACCACTGCAGTGGTTTTACAGTCTTAAATGAAGCAAATGCCAGAATACATGAAATGTGGCTGTCACACACCAGGCAACCAATATCTAGTTATTATATTCTTGTTGTTCTTATTAAGTGCTGCCGAGTTGGTTGCGACCCTGTATAGGATTTCCAAGGTGCAGCTGGTAAGCTGTAACTGGCAACCTTGCAGTTTAAACGGACTTGCGGTCTGGCACATTTAACCCACAGCACCACACCAGGACTCTAGTTATTACATTAGAATTACTTAAACCAACCAATGATTCATGGTTGGTTTATCGGTTTTCTTTTCCCTGAGTCTGATTTTGCATGAAAGGGACGGGGAGGATCAAATGGCAAAGTTAAAGAAGTTAATTTCAAATTCTATAACCAAGGTATGATAAATAATGATGGGAAATGGAGCTTGACATCCATTAGACCTGCTTCTGGAATGTGCCTTCATAACCAGGGTTTCTACAAACTCCTGTGCAGATGGGTCCCTGTTGTAATTTAGGTTCAGCCAATGGAATGTACTCGTCCAAGTTCTGAAAGGCAGAAGCAAAGCACAGACCACACTTTTACTGCCATTTGAATTTTTTTACTCACACTGTTAACAAGGATCCCAGTGACCAGCAATTACCTTAACAGTACCTTGTTGTGGTTGTTGTTAAGTACGAGTCGGTTCCGACTGATAGTGATCCTGCATAGGGTTTCCAACACTGTAAATCTTTACAGGAGCAGAAAGCCTCCTGTTTCTTCTGTGGAATGGCTGGTAGTTTCGAACTGCCGACCTTGAGGTTAGCAGCCCAATCCATAACAACCACGCTACCAGAGCTCCTTTAATAGGAGCTAGGAGATGGTATATGAACATTCATTTGGCTGGTACCACTATTTCCACCATGGAGTCCTGGGTTAATGTGCTGGATTGCAAAGTCATCTGAACCTCAAGGTTGGTGGTTCAAGCTCACCCAGCTGCTCCCAAGAAATCCTAATTCAGGGTAACTGTGAGTTGGAACCAACTCAGCAGCACTTAACAACAACAACAAGTATTTCCATCATCACTGTGGGACAAGCAGCAATAGAGGCAGCTTCTTTGGGTGGCACTGAAAAGGTGTGTTTTAGACCAGAGGTCAGCAAACTTTTTCCTGACAAGGGTCAAAGAGTAAATATTTGGCCATGTGGATTTTGTTACAACTGCACAACTCTGTCACTGTAGCCTGAAAGGAGCAGCCACACATACAAAGTACATGGTTGTAGTCCAAAATGTAAGAACAATGAAATTTAAATTTCATATAATTTAAGTGTCACCAAACATAATTCTTCTTTAGGTTATTTCTTACCCATTTAAAGCTGCAAAAACATTTAAACCATTTTTAACTCACAGGTGGTAGGTAAGATTTAGTTGCAAGGTTTGCTGAATCCTGCAACAGTCCCCTGGATTTACAGAGAAGCCAGCAGCTCTCTTGATGAATCAGTCTGTGGTGCAGCATTAGATGTTTTTAAAATTCAACCATGAGCCTAAAGTCTATTTCGTCAGCCCTCTCATTTGCTCTGTGATCCCATAAGCCATTAATTCCCTGTAATACGCCTCTTCCTGTTTAAAGTGTTTACAATGGATTCTGTTCTCTGCAACTAAATCCTGACAGATTCATGTTGTTGCTATGTGCCATCGAGTCAATTCCAATTCAAAGCAACCTATGTATGGTTCCAAGTGTAGCTGCTGGATTTAAACAGCTGATTTTATGGTTAGATGTCTAAGAGTGCTGTTGTTGTTGTTAAGGGCCATCGAGTTGGTTCCGACCCAAAGCGACCCAGTATAGGTTTCCAAGGAGCAGGTGATGAACCTGAACCACCAACTTTGCAGTTCAAACAACTTTGCAGTCTGACACATTAGTCCATAGCGCCACACCAGGATTTGTTGTTGTTGTTAGGTGCCATCGAGTTGGGACCAACTCATAGCAACCTTATGCCCAGCAGAACGAAACACTGCCCAATCCTGGGCGAACCTCACTATCGTTGCCACGTTTGAGCCCATTGATGCTGACAATGTGTCTTCCTCTTTTTCTCTGACCCTCCACCCTACAAAACATGATATCCTTCTCCAGTGACTGGTCCCTCCTGACAATATGTTTGAAATGAAAAGAGACGAAGTTTGGCCATCCTATCATCCTCCAAGGTGCACTCTGGCTGCACTTCTTCCAACATAGATCTGTTGGTTCTTTTTGCAGCCCATGACACTTTCAATATTCGCCTCCAACACCATAACTCAAAAGCATGAATTCTTCTATGGTCTTCCTTATTCACTGTCCAATTTTCGCATGCATATGAGGTTACTGAAAATACCATGGCTTGGGTCAGGTGCACGTTAGTCCTCAAGCTGACATCTTTGCTCTTCAACACTTTAAAAAGGTCTTGTGCAGATTTGCTTAATGCAATACGTCGTTTGATCTCTTGACTGCTGCTTCCATGAGTGTTCACAGTTGATCCAAGAAGAATGAAGTCGTTGACAACTTCAATTTTTTCTCTGTTGATAAGAATGTTGTTTATTTGGTTCAGTGGTGAAGATTTTTGTTTTCTTTACATTGAGATGCAACCCATACCAAAGGCTGTGCTCTTTGCTCTTCATCAGTAAATATTTTAAGTCCTCTTCACTTTCAGCAAGCAAGGTTGTATCATCTGTATAGCGCAGACTGTTAATGAGTCTTCCTCCAATCCTGACGCCATGTTTTTCTTCATAGAACCCAGCTTCCCAGATTATTTGCTCAGCATGCAGGTTGAATAAATATGGTGAAAGAATACAACCCTGTCACACACCTTTCTTAATTTTAAATCATTGTTCCCATGTTCTATTTGAACAACTGCTTCTTGGTCCTTGTACAGATTCCTCATGAATACAATTAAGTGTTCCAGAATACTCATACTTTGCAATGTTGTCCATAGCTTGTCATGATCCACACAACCAAAGCCTTTGCACAGTCAATAAAGCACAGGTAAACATCTTTCTGATATTCTCTGCTTTCAGCCAAGATCCACTGGACATCAGCATTGATTATCCCTTGTTCCAAGGCCTCTTCTGAGTCGGGCTTGAACCTCTGGAAGTTCTCTGTCAATGTATGCTTGTAGTCATTTCTGTATTACTTTTAGTAAGTAAAATTTTACTCGCATGGGACATCAAAGATATTGTCCAATGGTTTTTGTATTCCATTGGGTCACCTCTATTTGGAATGGGCACAAATATGGATCTCTTCCAATCAGTCGGCCAGATAGTTGTCTTCCAAATTGCTTGGCAGAGATGAGTGAGTGCCTCCTGTGCTATCTCACTTTCTTGAAAGATTTCAATTTGCATTCCGTCAATTCCTGGTGCCTTGTTCTTTGCCAATTCCTTCAATGCACCTTGGACTTCCTCCTTCCACATCACTGGCTCTTGATCATAATGCTACCTCTTGAAATGGATGAACATTAACCATTTCCTTTTGGTACAGTGACTCTGTGTGTTCCTTCCATCTTCTCTTGATGCCTTCTGCATCATTAAATAATTTGCCGAGAGAATCCTTCAATTATCACAGCAACTCACGAGCCACCACAGTACGACAAACTGACAGATGTGTGGTAACCACACCAGGATAGGCATATATAAATAAGAACTACTGGTTTCTAATTTAAAATAAATAAATAAATAAACTCGTATTTTAGAACTATCTTTTATAAATACACAGTCAAATATTCATGCATAATTATAAATGTTTTTTAAAACATGGCAAATTTTAAAATAAACAAGTAGAACAGGCAGTTAGAAGAGAAAACAGATGATTTAGTTCACTGAGCTTTATTTGAAACTAGCCATTCAAACCATCTAACCCACAAGACTCTTGAAAACAGATACCATGATAAAAATAAGAAAACCTGAGTAGCAATATAATTTTAAAGCATTACTTATGAATAACACAAATCTAAAATTATATAAAGGAAAGGAAAACAATCTGCCCTTCCAGAGATGACAAAATTTGAAAGTACAAAATACATAGATTCGTATCACTAAATGGGTATTTTTGCAATGGAAATTCTGCTTTGTTTTGGGGAGAACAGAACAACAAACACATGCCAAAGTTTAGAATCTCTGTTTTAACACCACCACCATTTGTGACCCTGCTGGTATAAAAAGTACCAGTTGCATAATTTCCAGCTTCATAGAAACGAGCAAGCCACGGTAGTTCGACAAACTCATAAGGTCGAATGACTTAATAACAACAACAACAAATGACTTATAAAAATTAGCCAGTGCAGGAGAACAAACAAGATGGCGGATCGGGTGGACGTATAGCAGAGAGCTCCGCCAACAACAACACAGAATTCCTGACCAAGCAGGCTCACGGGCTGG
>NW_006408627.1:3538337-3554695 GCF_000296735.1 Chrysochloris asiatica
TAATGAAACAAGTTATATGAATTGTTGAATGTGAAACTGATGATGTGCCCTGTAAACTTTCACTCAATCCACAATAAAAACCTTAAATTAAAAAAAAAAAATTAGCCAGTGCACAAGAACACCCACACTTGCAGACAATACCCACTTGACCTGGCTGCAATGGCTGGATGATCAGAACGCAACTAGAAGAAGAAAGAAGAGGGAAAAATGAGTACTCTGATACAATTTGATGAACTTGACCTACACCTATGGATGCAGTAGCTCAAAAGAGGGAACAAATCTCTACAGCGAAGACCATTCCCACCCCCTCGATACACAGGGTAGACAGGGATGAGCAACCTAGACATTGGCTACCCAAAATGGGGGGCTACAAAGGCAAGAAGTGACTGGCTTACAAGCTTTCAAGAGGGATCCTATATCCAGAGGGTGCGGAGGAAGGTAGAATCTCCACTGAGCAGTATCCAATCTGTCTGGGCGGGGCTGATAAAAGGAGATGCGGATGGGTCTCTTGTGGTACAACAATATATAATTGCTATCAGGACTGACTGTGAGGGTTGGAAATGTAAAGGCAGATATTTTGTAGCAAAAGGAAAGGAGAGGTTGACTTTGCAGTCCAGGAGCAGAGGTCCCTGGGACCATCAAGGGAGAATAGCGGAGTGAGGGACCTTACCCAAAGAAACAATGACGCCAGAGATGGAGGCAGAGATGAGGACGTGGAAAGATGGAGCAGCTGGGGACTTTAGACCCAGAAAGGGAAAGGGGTTGTGTGCTGACGACCGGGGGGCAGGCTTGTAGGGTATACCCTGTGGTTGGTTGATGATGCATGGAGGGGATTGTAATCATAGCAATGAAACGATACACGATAGGATGAATGTAAAGCTAATGTTCTCCCATGTAAATTATCACATCGTCCACAATAAAACATTTAAAAAAAAAAAAAAAATTTAGCCAGTGCAAACCTTATGGATCACAATAGACTTTTGCATGAGACCCCACAAGTCGGAAGGCTACAATAGGCTCAAACATATCAGCAAAAGTGAAGATGGTACACATTTTGTTCTCTTGGACAGGGGATTGCTATGAGTCAAAGCTAGCAACTCAAGTCTAAAGTCTGATGGCTCTAGGGTATCTTGAAAAGTGCCAACTACATAATCACATTATCAGAACATCACAACCACATTACAGATGGTAATCTAGATACAGTCCTAAAGTTCTTAGAAATAGCACTGATCCTTCTTGGCAGTCAAAGGAGAGTATAACCCTGGAAAGGGCAATGTCTTGAGTTAGTCTGAAAAATGGTCTTTAATTTTGATGCTGTTTTCACTATATGAATAATTGTTAAAAGTATTTGCAGGCTGCTTTTCTAAAGTTCAAAACATTACAGTAGAGAGGGACTGTGTGCTGACGACTGGGGGGCAGGTTTGTAGGGTATACCCTTTGGTTGGTTGATGATGCATGGAGGGGATTGTAACCATGGCAATGAAACAACATACAATAGGATAAATGTAAAACTAACGTTCTCCCATGTAAACTATCACATAATTCATAATAAAACATTTTTTTTTAAAAAGAGTGTTATGGAAACTGATGTTCATGTGGTACACCTGTCCACTGGGCTAACGTTTCCAAGCATCTTTAATTTTCATCCACTTCTTTCCTCCAGACAGGAGAAAACGTAAATGAATGTTCAAGAGTTTTCAGGACCCTAGTCACTACTCACCTAAGTATGCTACAGAGCACCGTCTCTGTAAACTCTGTTATGCCATCGACCATGGTTCCCACCCCCATCCCGAAACTGTATTCCGGTGTCCCCGGGCCCAGGGACTCAATCTCTCATGGTTTTTGGTAACGTCTAAGAAGTTTTCAGAACTGCACCCCCTCGCCTACCATGTTCCACCACATTCCTGGATATACGTATAACAAAACTAAATACCCATGTACAAATATCCTTTGTCAAACTTTCTTAAAAGGGTGAGTCAAAAATTATCTGCACTTTGGCTTTTATTATAATCAACTTTTAGAAAAGACAAATACATCACTGTTCAATATAATCTCCTTGCTTTTCAATACACTTCACCCATCTATCAACAAGCTTTCATATTCCCTTATTTTAAAAATGTTGTAGGCTGAGCTGAGCCACAAATGAACTGCTGTCTTCACTTCTTCAGAGTCCTGATATGGTGCTATAGATTAATGTATTGGAATGCAAAGTCGGTTTAAACTGCAAAGTTGGTGTTTGAAGATCACCAATTGCTCCTTGGAAGCCCTCTAAAGGGTTACTACGGGTCAAGAACAACTCGATGGCACGTAACAACTACTTCACTTCTTGATCAGAGGTGAATCTTTGTCCTCATAGAGCTGCTTTCAGGGGACAAAATAGGTCAAAGTCTGATGGAGCAAGATCAGGACTACAGGGATGATGCTTTAACACTTCAAACGGAAGTTTTTGCAAAATGTCTAAAGTGTAGGCAGAGGTGTGGGGACGTGTACTGTAATGCAAGATCACAACACCCTTGGATAGCAGTCCTCTGCTTTTAATCCCAAATTTAGGCTTCAGCTCTTCAGTGAGATTGTTATTGTTGTTAGGTGCCATCGAGTCGGTATTGACCCATAGTGACCTTATGCACAGCAGAACAAAACACTGTCCAATCCTGGGCCAACCTCACTACTGTTGCCACACTTGAGTCCATCGATGCTGCCACTTGGCCAATCCATCTCAGGCTCACTATTTGAGCGCCGTAGATTGTTGAACCTTTTTCCTGATAGTGTTCTAGTACTGGCCCTTGAGAATCCCAGAAAACTGTAAGCATCAATTTCCCAGCTGATGGTTGACTTTTGAACTTTTTCTTGGTCAGCGATTAGGATGTTTTCATTTCATACTATGAGGTTTCCTCTCAGGCTCGTAGTGATAAATACATGTCTCATTACTAGTAACAATTTTTTAAAGAAACTTTACCTTCCTTCAAGTATCGGCCCAAATTTTGTCTGTAGATGTCCAAACACTTCTGTTTATGCTCCTCCATGAGTTATTGTGGTATCCATCTTGCACAAACTTTTGAAAGTCCAAATCTGTCGTGGACTGTTTCATTAGCAGAGCCCTGGCTGGCTGGCAAAAGATTGGCCATAATCCACTGTCACTCATCTATCTGACAGAATCATTTCACGTGCACAAATCAATGTTGTTCCAACAACAATTAACTGAATTATCCATCTTTATTTCATACATGACACTGAAATGCTTCCTTTGATACATGAAAATTTCCCATGTGTATTTTGCTCTGTATTGCTTTCTAACGAAAATAAAATCTTATTATTAAACTTAGTAGGGTATTAAGATTTCTCCAGATGGTTCAAAAGCTTATTCCATGGTTGTTGTAAAGTGCCGCTGAGTCAGTTCCGACCCACAGCGACCCTGAATAGGGTTTCCAAGGAGCAGCTGGTGAGCTTGAACAGCCAACCTTGCAGTTCAAATGGCTTTGCAGTCTGACGCATTAACCCACAGCGCCACACCAGGGCTCAATGGTAGTTTATTATTATTTTCTCCTTGTTATTTTGAAAAGAACTTCCTGTGGTATTTGTATCATACACAGATAACAATTATGCTTAATACTTTTTAGAATTTACACTATGGATACCTCAATTCCTTTTCCACAATGGTTTTGTAAGATCCATATTAAATAATGGCGGTGTTAGTGAACATCTCTTAGGAAATACGGGTCTTCCCGTTTTTAAACCGCACAGGGAATTCAATAACATCTACTTTTAACACTTGCATATTTATTAAATAATCACTATGTCAAGCAATAGTCTATGTTCTGATTCTAGTGAGAAAGAAAAGAAAATAAATCAATTCATGATAGTCTGATGTAAACAACTGAGCTGTCAACACCTACCCTACAGTTGGCAGTGTCAGCCCATTCAGAGGTGCCTCAAAAGAAAGATCTGGTAATCTGACTCAGAACAAACACAGCCCTTGCAAACCCTATGGAGCACAGTAATACTCTGAAACCCATGGGTCTCCATGACTTAGATTTCAACAGCAAATGGGTTTGGTGATGAAACAGCTATGAAGAAAAATGGAGTAAACTTTTAAAAGAGAATGCCACAGGGTTGCTGCATAGTTAAGAAATACTTCTCTAAAGTGTCAAACCCAGCACAGGAACCTGAAATGCATGTGGGAACAATCCATATATATCTAGGGAATATAATTCTAGCCTGAGAAACAAGTTAGACTAAAGTCCCCAGAGTCAGAACACACTTGGCACGGCTGAAGAATTGTAATGAAGCAAGGGGAGAGAAGAAGACAGTGTTAAGCTGTCCATTGTCTGCATGCTGATTCAGTGTTGATTTCTTTTCAGCTGCTTTGGCATCAACTGATGTGATGCCAAGGTGACCACTCTGTCTACACCTCTTATACTGTCACTTCTTCTTTGTTTCCCTCCAAAGACGTGTGGCTGTGTCTTCCCACCTGCAGTGCCCATGCCTGCATATCCTGACATTTTAAGTACATATTCGGCTGGGGTGTCCAAGACCATCTCATCTACTTTGGATATGTTATTTTTAACATATGTAAGTTTTTAGAGGTTTGCTCAATTTCCTTTAAAATACACAGCCATTAGGCAGATGATCTTATAGTCTCAGGTTTGGGATTGTGTGTGTCTCCCAGTTTCACTACAGTTAAAAGCTTTCTTTCCTATTCAATATTCTTTTAGGTACATTTACTTAGCATTAGAAAGAAAAGGGAGTCCTGGTGTGGTGCTGTACGATAAGCACTGGACCACAAGGTCAGTCTGAACTGAAAAGTCAGTAATTCAAACTTACCAGCCACTCCTCAGAAAACCAATACAGGGTTGCTATGAGTTGGAATCAACTCAATGGTACTAATCAACAACAACAAAGAAAAGTAGAATATATATGTTTTCATATAACCACCTTCAAATGAAATCTTTCTTATCAACTATAGAAAAATTGGTTGTTGTTGTTGTTGTTAAGGGCCACTGAGTCAGTTCCATCCCATAGTGACCCTGTATAGAGTTTCCAAGGAGCAACTGGTGAACTTGAACTACCGACCTTGCAGTTCAAACTGACTCTGCAGTCCAGTGCATTAATCCACAGCCCTACACCAGAATTCTGTAGATAATTTTGTTTATTTGTTGTCAAGTTGATTCTGACCCATAGAGGCCCTATATAGAGTTTCCAACAAGCATCTGGTGAACTTGAACCACAGACCTTGTGGTTCAATTGACTTCAATCTAATAAATTAGCCCACAGCGCCACACCAGGACTCTGTAGATAATTTTAGAAACCTATTAATTATATAAAATGGGTAGCATTGGAACCTCTTCATCGCTAGATTTTCTATTTTGATATCTAAATTTCCCTATTCATTAACATTTGAGAAATTCTATACCATCTAAATTTATAAGTTGCTATTATCAAAAAAATTAGTACAGAATTAGCTTTAAATGTATATTAACTGGGAACTGTACTTACTGTATCTATCAGGATTCCTATATTAAAGTTAAAAAATGATGAAGAACAAATAGATGCAATACCCAATTGAGTATATAGTAAAGAGAATAAATAAAACACCAAAACAACAGAATACATGATAAATAAATACAACATTATGATTTTCAAAAGCATAAGCTCTGGCTATACGGATAAAGGCTTACAATTATGGTTTCTGCTACCGCTGGTGTTAAATGCTATCGAGACAGTTCCAACTCATAGCAACCTGTATAGGGTTTCCAAGGAGCGGCTGGTAGGTTTGAACAATTGACATAGGGGTTAGCAGTCCAGTGCTAATCCTACAGTGCCACACCAGGTAAATAGTAGATCCAAAATAAGATTTAGTATACAATAAAACAGAGACCCTCCATTTTAACTTTGAGTACTGAAAAATTTCCCTAACAGATAAAAAATTACAAGAATATTTACAAAACTGAGAAAAAAAACTTGGTTTCAGTTTCTGAAATGTATTATGTATATGGGCTAAAAAACAAACATATTGAAAAGAATATACAGTAAAAGTAAATATCCCACCACTGGGCCTTACTTCCCTTCCCTGTAGTGAGTCGCTGTTATTAATTTCTTGACAATGTCTACAGAAGTACTTTATACATGTATAAGCATATAGGTGCACATAAAATACAGTCCTCTAAATAGTCTAGTAAAAACAAACAATTCTTATGAAGACAGTCTATATAACCTAACAACAACATTAAAGGCATCAAATATATCAGGATAGAACTATGAATCAAATCCATTTAAAATGTCTTTTCTACTCACATTCTCAAATTACAAATACATTCAGTGGTTATATGAATTAAAAGCAAAATCCAACGACTTTATTTTCCCATGCACTGACCTTTAGGGCATTCCCTGGATTACAGGTTCTGAATGTGTGAGCAGAATAGGACCCATTCCCCTGATGGTAATTTACTCAAGACTTGATATCTGGGCTCCAACTAGAAAGGGGAAAAAAGATTATGGATTAGTCTCCAATTCAGAATAGCCCAAGTCCACCAATTATTCCATATGACAGGTTTTTTTCAATACTGGCTATATATGAGAATCAACCAAATCTTTAAAAAAAAAACACTTTAGTCCAGGACTTGCCCAAACTCCTTGATGTTGTTGATTCCAACTCACAGTGACCCTATAGGACAAAGTAGAATTTCTCATAGGGTTCCCAGGACTGTAAGCTTCAAGGAAGCAGACCAATTGCCATATCTTTTTCATGCAGTGCAGCTGGTGAGTACTAACTGTCAAGCTTTATATATTAGCAGTCAGGTGTTCAACCAGTGGGTCACCAGGGCTCCTTAAGAACGTTTCCTTAGCATCCAATCAATTCAGAGACTTGGAGTTGAGACCTGAGCGTGGTTTCTAGGGTTCAGTTGAATTTAACGCATCCAGGATTGAGAATAACTGCTAGAGAAATGCAATTACTAGGTTTTAGAGAAGTCATCCATAGTTGTTTTGTTACGAAATAATGTTCACTATTAAAATTCTTATGCAAAGAAATCTACAGTCCCAGAGTGTCTCTAATACAGGACAAAGTGGTCCTGGATATCCCACAGTGCAACACTCATTCCTGCATAGTCTTTAGATTAGCCTAAAACAGCCCAGGACAAAGCTGCTCTGGGTATTGCACTGCGGAAACAACACGATAAAATATTTAACACACCCTTAAATCACCAAAAATTACAAGGGAGTTAGAAACTGGTCATCCTTGAGGAAGAAGGACAGGGAAGAGGTGAAGGAAACTCAGACTTCTAGCTTGGGAGTATGGCAGTGCCATTAACTAAATTGGAAATAAAAGGGTAAGAATTCGTAGGGCAGATTAAAAAGAGACATGTGGCCAAACTTAAGTAAAAAGGCCAAGAGCAGATGTAAAGGAATATAAAAACTCAGGACTTGGGTTTGTTGCTGTTAGGTCCCATCAAGTCAGCTCCAACTCATAATGGCCTTACACCAAACAGAACATAACAGTGCCCTGGCCTGCGTCATCTGTACAAGCATTGTTCTGTTTGAGGCCATTGTTGCTACTACTGTGTCAATTCATTGTGCTGAGGGTCTTCACTTTTTCACTGAGCCTCTACTTGGATTTTTGTTGCTGTTTAGTGCCTTCGCGTTAGTTCTGACTCACAGCAACCTGTATACGGTTTCCAAGGAGTGGCTGGTAGGTTTGAACAGTTGACCTTGTGGTTAGCAGTCCAGTGCTTATCCTACAGTGCCACATCAGGTAAATAGTAAATCCAAAGCAAGATGTAGTATACAATAGAATAGAGACCCTCCATTTTAACAACTTTGAGTACTGGAATTCAAATGTTCCCACAAAATGATGCCGTGCTGGAAGTGTTCACTATTCTGTGCCAGATTGGGAAGACAGCTAGCTACCTGGCCAACCGGTTACAAGTGATCTGTATTTGTGCCCATTCCAAAGAAATGTGACCCAACCGAATGTGGAAATCATTGAACAGTACCAATGCAATGCAAGTAAAATTCTACAAATGCTAACCCGAAACGGCTACAGCAGTACCTGGAGAGGGAGCTGCCAGAAATTCAAGCAGAATTCAGAAGAAGACATGGAATAAGGGATATCACTGCTGATGTCAGAAGGATCTTGGCTAAAAGCAGAGAACATGAGATATATGTTTAATATTTACTTGTGCTTTATTGGCATTCAACTGTGTGGATCATAACTAACTATGGATAGCACGGAGAAGAAAGGGACTTCCAGAGCATTAACTGTGCTCATGAGTAAACTATACATAGTCCAACAGGCAGTAATAGTTAGAACAGAACAAGGGGATACTGAATGGTTTAAAATCAGGAAACGTGTGTCAGGATTGTATCCTTTGACCATACTTATTTAATTTATACACTGAGCAAATAATCCAAGATCAATTGTATGAAGTGCATGGCATCAGGATGGGAGGAAGACTCACTAACAATCTGTGATATGCTTAAGATAAAATTTTGCTTGCTGGAAGTGAACAGAACTTGAAATGCTGATGAAGATCAAAGACTACAGTCTTCAGTATGGATTGCACCTCAATATAAAGAAAACAAAAATCCTCACAACTGGAGCAATAAATAACATCATGATAAATGGAGAAACGATTGAAGTTGACAAAAAATTAATTTTGCTTATATCCACCATTAATACTCATGGTAGCTGCAGTCAAGAAATCAAACTACATGCTGCACCACGCAAATTTGCTGCACAAGACCTCTTTAAAGTGTTCAAGAGCAAAGATACCAGTTTGAGGACTAAAGTGTGCCTGACCCAAGCCATGATATTTTCAATTGCATCATAAGCATGTGAAAGTTGAACAATGAATAAGGAAGAATGTATAAAAATAAATGCATTTGAATTACAGTGTTAGAGAAGAATATTAAAAATACCATGGACTGCCAGAAAAACAAACAAATCTGTTTTGGAATAAGTACAACCAAAATGATCCTCAGAAGCCAGGATTGTGAGAGTTTGTCTCTCACGCTTGTGTTATAGTGCTACACCAGGACTCTAACCCAAGCCATGGTATTACTGTCAATTGTCTTATAGGCATGGGAAGACCAGATGCACTTAATTATGGTGTTGCTGAGGGATACTGAAAGTAACATGGACTGCCAGAAGAACAAACAAATCTATTTTGGAAGAAGTACAGCTGGATTGTACCTAAAAACAACAAAAAACTACTAGAAGGTTGGAGAGCACTCATTTTCCAAATAGTTACTTCTTCTTTTTTTCTTTTCTTTTCTTTTTTTAAAAAAAGAAGCACATTCTATCAACAGTAGGACTTTACACCCATGGACACAGTCTTACAACAATCTTATCAAGACAAGTGAGAATACTATTAGCAGAAAATACAAAATGTTCTACCCACATCCATGATGCTGTCACAGTCCCCGGGGTTTCACCATTTTATTTATGTTTTCCAGAGAAGAAAAACTAATCTTTAACTATAATCAGACATAGACATACCACTCTTTCTTTATTCACCATCTCCAATTTCATGAACTTGGTATATAATAACCAAGATGGTGTATCTTTGTTGGTTGCAGTAAAAATCAAAATACTGCTTATGGAAAGTGAATTCTGCATCCCACACAAAATATCAACAAAAAACACAATCTTGCAACAGCATCTGATGGATGCCGTTCCTTAGAAGTAGTGACATAAGCCAAGAGCCAACACCTTGTCTTCAGTAACTTCCATGAGACAAAGAAAGAGCTCCCTTCACAGATAAACAGCATGGGTTCTGCACAGAAAAAAAAACAAACAAAAAAGCAGAGGTTTCTAAACAGACCACATGCCATGGTATGATGGCTGTCTGTCTAATTACATTCAATTCCTAGTATAAAATTAACTGTATAATTGATTTTAAAACGTAGAACACTGATTCTATGCTTAACTCATCCATGAAAGACACAACCTCCCTGAAAAGTTCCACCCTAATTTAACTAATCCATATAAAAACAACTGAAAGGAGGGTGAACTTTTTTTTTTTTTTTTTTTATCTTGGAAGGGAAGATCCATGCAAGTTCAAAGATCACAAATGGATATAAATATGAGGGAACTTCAAGTTCATGGACAAATAGAATGAAAAGATAATGGAATTTTACCACAAACTTTTTGATGCTCCCTCATAAACCCAAAGCCAAACCCACTGCTACTGAGTTGATTCTGACTCACAGTGACCCTGATATTGCAGGGGTGGGGAACATTTCTTCTGCCAAAATTTGTAACATCTTCCGCAGGCCATACAAAATAATCAACTGAAAAATTAGCCTGCAATATTTGCTCAATCATTTAATTAACTCACCCCAAATGTGACAGCTCTGATAGCACCGTGGTTTATGAGTTGGGCTGCTAAGCTCAAGGTCAATAAACAGTTCTAAACTACCAGTTGTTCTGCAGGAGAAAAATGAGGCTTTTTGCTCACATAAAAATGTACAGCCTTGGAAACCCTGTACAGGGTCGCTATGAGTCAGAACCGACTCCATGGCACATAACCACCACCCTCAAAGTGATGGCTTGCCAGTACTTAACAACAATATGATGGCTGGAACTGCAGTTGCTTTGGCAGGGCCAGACCAAACGACTTCATGGGCCTTATGCGGCCCACAGGCCAGACGCTCCCCAAGACTGTAAAGCATTAAGGGAGCAGACAGCCTTATCTCTGCTTGACCTGTGGTTAGCAGTCCAAGGCTTATCCTACAGCACCAGGGCTCCTTATGAACAGTGTTGCTACTGCTCATAGAGACTGTGTATACAGTTCCAGAGAAGCTGATGGGCTTGATTCCCCAACCTTGTTGTTAGCAGTCCAGTGCTTATCCTACACCACTACATCAGGATTCCCTTGCAGAAGGGGTAGTAGTGGTGTGCCGTGGAATCTGTTACGACTCACAGTGACCTTGTATAGGGTTTCCAAGGCTGTAAATCTTTATGGGAACAAAAAGCCTCATTTTTCTCCCGTGGAATGGCTGGTAGTTTTGAACTGCTGACCGTGTGATTAGCCACTATGCTATCACGGGGCAAAAATCATCAATGCAAGAAAAAAAAAAAATTAAAGCCTATTTAATTACATGAGTCTGATGTGTGAACTACATGTTTGAGCTCAGTAACATCCCATAATTTAAACTTTCTTAGACTGGTGTGGTGCTCTAGAATAAGCATTGGGCTGCTAACCACAAGGTCAGTAGTTCCAACCCATCGGCTACTCCATGGAAACCCTATACAGGGTCACTATGAGTCAGAACTAACTCAATGGCACTTAACAACAACAGCAAGTCTATGTATTTAAAAACCAATATCCTGTTAATGTAGTCAAGTTTTTGTTGTCGTTTTTTAATTAAGCATATACTTATGTGACTCAGTGATCATTCCCATTCATAGGTATTTTTCCTTGGTCAGGATCTGTAAACTACTAGGATATTGTGACTCATGGAGAACCCAGGTAAGCAGAGTAGAACTGTTCCACAGGGTTTACAAGGATGTCATCTTTCAGAAGAGACTGCCAGGACAGTTTTCTGAGGTGGGTTTGAGCCAACAGCTTAACAGCCATGCCACCCAAGAACTCGGTAATAACGACTATTGTTTTTGTTACTGTAGTTGCTGGGTGTTGTCAATGATTTCAACTCACAATGATCCCATGTGACAGGACAGAAATACCGCATAGGATTTTCTAGGCTGTAATCTTTACAGGAGAACACTGCCAGGTGTCGCTCCCTCAGAGCCACTAACTAGGTTTACACTGCCAGTCTTCCAGCTGAGCATTTAACAGTTTCACCACCAGAGGGCCTTGTAAACTAGTACAAAAACAAAACAACAATAACAACAATCTGCTAACCTATGGTTGATTCCAATTCACAGTGACCCTTTAGGACAGAAAAGAACTGCCCCACAGGGTAGCTGAGGCTATAAAACTTCACAGAAACAGAATGCCACATCGTTCTTTGGAGGAGCAGATGGTGTGTTTGAACTGCTGACATTTCAATTAGCACCTGTGCACTTAAGCACTGAGCAACCAAGGCTGCCAAATCCAGCCCACTCTGTTTCATACATAAGATTTTATCAGACCATAACCACGCCCATTTATATTTATTGTTCTATTGTCTACACCAAGGGACTCACGTAATTGCCACAGCGATCTAATGGCCAGCAGAGGTGGAAAGATTTTCTTTTTGGCTCTTGACAAAAAAAACACTTGCTGATGGATGCACTAAAGACTTGACAACTTATACTCACAAAAACCTATACACAAAAAGTTCACAGCACCTCTATTCATTGTTGCCAAAAACTAGAAATCCGTATGTCCTTCAACAGGTTAAGTGAACACACATACCTTGGTACATACAACACCCATACAACTCAACAATAAATGTAAAGGAACTATTGATACAAAACAACTTGGCTATTATGTTAAGTGAAAGTAACCAGGTTGAAGAGATGACGTTCTGTGGGATTCCATTTAATGACAATCTTAAACAGAAAACAATGGAGTGATGGGAGAATATGTTACTGACTGTCTGGGACTAGAGGTAGTGGGCGAAGTACTTATAAAGAGATAGCACAGAAGTTTTTTGGGGTGGGCAGTGGAAATGCTTTGCAGTGTATCAAGCTATGCACCAAAATAGGTCAATATTACGTATAATTTAAAAATAAAACAGTATGACAGCAAAAATAAACTAATAAACTAACAATGAACACTCAAAACATTCATGGCACTGCAACAATAAAGAGCAGATCAGAAATTATGGCCTAGGTTAGAAAACTGATTCACAATACACTTGAATTTTATTTTCAAGAATAAATCTGATTCCTGGCTTTATTATTGATTCTCTAAGGAGTGCTGATGTGGCACTGTAGGATGCTGTGCTGAACTGTAAGGTAAGTTTGGTCCGCGAGGTCAGCCGTTCAAACCCACCAGCCACTTCTTGGAAACGCTATACAGGGTTGTTATGGGTTGGAACTGACTCAATGACATTTAGCAACAACAGGGAACTAAATCAACAACTCATCTCAGTATCTCTCCACGATATCTCTGCAGTTTGACAGGTGCTATCTGAAGGCAGATATACTGAATGAAATATTTACTGTCACATATGCCATACAACAAGGAGCTCTGGTAGCGTAGTGGTTACAAGTCTGGCTGCTAACCTCAAGGTCAGCAGTTCAAAACTACCAGCTGGTCCACAAGAGAAAGATGAGGCTTTCTGCTCCCGTAAAGATTTACAGCCTCGGAAACACTAAACAGGGTCACTATGAGTCAGAACCCGATTCCTCGGAACACTACCACCACCACCACACCATACAACATGCAGCAGTACTGCAAATTCACATTATTTCAGAATATCTCCATTCTACTCTCCATATCCTGCTGTGGTGCTGTAGGATAAGCACTCGATCATAAAGTCGGTTTGAACCCAAAGATACGCAGTTCAAACTCACCAATTCCAACAGGGCCGCCATGAGTCAGCTAGGACTCAACAGCACCTAACAACAACTCTCCAGATTAGCCGTCACTCTAAAAGGGTGGAGTCCTGGTGTGGCACTGCTGGAAAAGCACTGCTAACCACAGGGTCTCCTGTTAAAACCCATCCGTCGCTCCTCTAAAACCTTATTCACGGTCACTATGAGTCAAAACCAACTCAAGTGATCTTAAAAACAATAATAATGGTTTAAACCACAATTACTAGAGCTTTTTATGCATTCAAATTTTCCTGGAAACAGCAGTTAAGAAATCAAAGGATGCAATGCACAGTGCAAATCTGCTGCACAAGACCCCTTTAAAGTGTTAAAAGCAAAGTTGACACATGGAAGACTAAGATGTACTAGACCCAAATTATGGTATTTTTAATTGCCTCATATGCATGTGAAAGCTGGATAATGAATAAAGAAAACTGGACAAGAAATGATGCATTTGAATTGTGGTGATAGGGAAGAATATTAAAAGTACCATGAAAGAAGTACAACCAGAATGCTCCTTAGAAGCAACAATGGGGAAACTTTGTTTCACTTACTTTGGGCTCGTTATCAGGAGGGAGCGGTCCCTTGTATAAGACATCATGCTTGGTAACGTGGAGCGTCATTGGAAAAGAGAAAAGACCCCTAATGAGATGTACTGACAAAGTGGCTGCAACATGGGCTCAAATCTAACAATGATTGAGAAGATGGCAAAGGACAGGGCAATGCATGGGATCACTATGAGTCCACAGTGCCTTACGGGTACCTAACAACAACAATAACGTCATAATTACCATCATAATCCCTGTTCAGAACCGGGATCAATGTAGCCAACATTCCAGTCCCCACCCTGACAACCGAAGCAGAGGACTGTAATAGAATAAACAAACTAGTAATCTCCTCAGTCCCAGTATAAAAAAAACCTAGGATGCATTATTCTGTTAATAGTTTTCAGTGATTCTTAGCTTGTCTACAAAAAAACACTGAACCACAAAAGGCAAATCATTATTAAGATAGGTAGAAAAACAAAAAGCAAAGACCACCAACATGGAGGAAGAAAAAATGTCTATTGTTTCCTGGATCTAAGTATAATGACTTTGAGCTAGACTTAGGGGAATGGAATGGGTCAAGCAACTGATGGGAACAAAAATAAATTTTCAATGTAAAATATATAAGCAGAAGTTAAAAAATGTTCTAGAAGTGATTTGGGGGAGGGGGGGTTAATGTTTCAGAGATGATTTGAATTTATTTGGTATGCTTTATTTGGTAGTGGCATACTTATGTACCAAATTCAATCCATAATCAGCTTTTGTAAATATTTACTGGAACACCGCCATGCTCATTTCTACTGTCTTTCCTGATATAACAGCAGAGCTGTACATAGCT
Source organism: Chrysochloris asiatica (assembly GCF_000296735.1). NCBI lineage: Eukaryota > Metazoa > Chordata > Mammalia > Afrosoricida > Chrysochloridae > Chrysochloris > Chrysochloris asiatica. Next base: position 3,553,201 of record NW_006408627.1, read on the forward strand.
GCCATCACGGCCTCTATTACAGCTGCTCAACTATGCTGTTATATCAGGACAACAGTCTTCCAAACCCAAACCCAATGCCACAAGTCAATTCTGACTCACAGGGGCTATGTTGTCACTGTTAAGTGCCATTGTGTCGGTTCCAACTCCCAACCCTGTATGACCTTGCAGTTCAAACAAACTAACCTTGCAGTCCAGTGAATTATCCTGCAGCACCACACAAGGTTTCCAAAACTGTAATCTTTACAAAAGCAGAAAGCCACATCTTTGAGTTAGCAGATGAACACTTAAAAATTATGTGGTACAAAAGCTTAATATATTTGCCATTTGTCACTACAAAGGAAAAAATGTCAATCCCTGTGCTATCCTTAACATTGCCAATTAAAGAGCAAATGAAAAATGTGATCTGTAAAGATTCATTCTGAATTCATATAAGCATAAATTAATATCACTATATCCTAGGCCTTAATACATACAATAAATATTAAGTCTTAAATTGATGAAATATTCAGTCAAGATGCATGGATAACTACTTGCAATTGGCATGTGAAAGTTAAAAACCAAGAAGAATCAGTAGTTGTAAAATATGGCCTCAATAATAGAAATGAAACTGCTGATCTCATGGTAGAATTTGGGAAGACCAACGACTTAGGCATTCAAAAAACTTGTTTCCAACAACATGTTCTTGTTGTTGTTAAGAGCCGTTGAGTCAATTCCAACCCACAGCAACCCTGTATAGGGTTTCCAAGGAGCAGCTGGTGAGCTTGAACTGCCAACCTTACAGTTCACAGGGCTTTGAAGTCTGGCGCTTTAACTGACAGTGCCACACCAGGACTCCTTCAACAACATAAACAGTGACTATACACACAGTGTCCTGGTGTGGTGCTGCAGATTAGTGCACTGGACTACAAGGTCAGTTTGAAAAGCAAGGTTGGCGGTTCAAGCTTACCAGCAGCTCCTCAGCGGCTCGAGTCAGAACCAACTTGATGGCACTTAACAACAACAACAAATACACACGGATCCAGTGAGAGGGAATACATAGGAATAAAATTTACTACATATGTAGACAGAGACAATGGAGAATCACAGTATCATCAGCCCAAATAAGGTCGGGGCAGGCCATGTAACAGACCATCAATTGTTCATATGCACATTCAAGCTGAAGCTGAAGAAAATTAAAACAAGTCCATGAGAGCCAAAATAGGACCTTGAATATGTCCTCGTAAGCTGCCTTCAAGTCAGTTTTGGCTCATAATGACCCTGTGAACAACAGAACGAACACTGCCCAGTACTGGACATCCTCATAATCGTTAACTTTGAGTCCAATGCTGTTCAAATTATATCAATCTATCTCCTTGGAGGTTCTTATTTTCCATTTACCCTCCAATTTACCAAGCATGATGTACTTGTCCAGGAACTGGTCTGACCTAAAAACATGTACAAAGTTGTCGTCCAGTGCCACCGAGTCGGAATCAACTCATAGCGACCCCATGCACAG
>NW_006408627.1:3555393-3561980 GCF_000296735.1 Chrysochloris asiatica
CAAGGTTGTATCATCTGCATATCGCAGGTTGTTAATGAGTCTTCCTCCAATCCTGACGCCACGTTTTTCTTCATAGAACCCAGCTTCTCGGATTATTTGCTCAGCATACAGGTTGAATAAGTATGGTGAAAGAATGCAAACCTGTCTCACACCTTTCCCAATTTTAAAACATTCAGTGTTCCCATGTTCTGTTCGAACAACTGCTTCTTGGTCTAGGTAAAGATTTCTAGGTACAAAGTAGGAGAGACAAAGTCTCACCATGCTGGCCTCTAAGGAGCATTCTGGCTGTACTTCTTCTAAGGCCGGTTTGTTGCTCTGACACTCTAGGATACTTGATTCACCTATGGTATTCCTCACTCATAGTCTAATTTTCACATACATGTGAGACAACTGAAAATACCATGTCTTGGGTCAGGTGCATTTTAGTCCTCAAACTGATTATCTTCGCTTTTGAACATTTTAAAGAGATCTTGTGCATAGCGTTGCCTACTGCAACGCATCATTTGACTACTTACTTGATTGCTGCTTTCCTGAGAGTTGTTTGTTGCTCCAAGCAAAATGAAGTTTTTGACAACTTAAATCTTTTCTCCACATATCATAATGTTATTTATTAGTTCAGTGGTGAGGATTTATGGTTCCTTTATATTGAGGTGCAACCCATATTGATCTTCATCAGTAAGTATTTTAAGTTCTTCTAGCAAGCAGCGTTAATTATCTGCATATCACAGGTTGTTAGTGAGTCTTCCTCCAATCCTGAGGCCATGTTCTTCTTCATAAAATCCAGTTTCTTAGATTATGTGCTCTATATACAGAATGAATAAATACGGTGAAAGGCTAGAACCCTGGGGCACACCTTTCCTGATTTTAAAACATTCAATATCCTTGTTCTGTTCTAATGACAACTGCCTCTTGGTGTATGTACAGGTTCCTCAGGAACACAATTAAATGTTCTGGAACACCTACTCTTTAAAATGTTATCCATAGTTTGTCACCATCCACACAGTTGAGAGCTTTGTATAGTCAATAAAACAAAAGTAAACATCTTTCTGATATTCACTGCACTTCGCCAAGATCCATCTGACGTCAGCAATGATATCCCTCCATCCATGTCCTCTTTTGCCTCTGGCTTCAATTTCAGGTAGTTCCCTCTCAATGTACTGCTATAACCATTTTGGAATTATCTTTAGCAAAATTTTACTTGAATGTGATATTAATGATATTGTTCAATGATTTCTGCATTCCATTGGTTATCTCTCTTTGGAATGGGCACAAATATGGATTGCTTCGTCAGTTGGCCGGGTAGTTGTCTCCCATATTTCTTGGCATAGACAAGTGAGCACCTCCAGTGCTACATCAATTTGTCGAAATACTTCAATTTAAATTCCATCAATTCCCAAAGTCTTATTTACATCAATGCAACCTGGACTTCTTTCTTCAATACTTCAGCTGTTTATCATATGCTATCTCTTGAAATGGTTGAGCATCAACCAGTACTTTTTGGTACCGTGACTGTGTATTCCTTCCATCTTCTTTAATGCTTTTTGCATTAGTCAATATTCCACCTAAAGAATCCTTCAATATTGCAACCTAAGACCTGATTTTCTTCTTCAGTTGTGTCAGGTCCTGGAACCTTGGGGGGTTTTTTTGCCAATGTCTTCTTTGCTGCTAGGGCTTCTTTCTTCAGTACCATCAGTTTTTGATCATATGTTCCCCTCTTGAAATGGCTGAATATCAACCATTTCTTTTTGGCACAGTGACTCTAGATTTCTATTTACATTTGATGCTTTCTGCATCATTCAATATTTTGTCCATAAAATCCTTCAAGGTTACAGCACAAGGCTTGAATTTCTTCTTCAGTTCTTTCATTTTGAGAAATGCTGAATGTGTTCTTCACTTTTGGCTTCATAACTCCATGTCTTTGCACATTTATTATACTTCACTTTGTCTTACAAAGCTATCCTTTGAAATTTTCTGCTCAGCTTCCATGGACTTGTTTTCATTTTCTTCAGCCATCAGCCATGAACTTGTATTTGAGCATATATGAGCAACTGATGGTCTGTTCCACTGGCCTTGTTTTGGCTGATGATATTGAGCTGCTCCATTGTCTCTTTCCACAGATACAGTCAATTTGGTTCCTGTGTATTCCATCTGGTAAGGTTCAGGTGTATAGTCTCCTTTTATGTTTACTTATGCTTTATTTACTATGCAAAGGCATTTGATTGTGTGGCTCATAACAAACTATGGATAACACTGCAAACCATGGGAATTCCAGAACATTTCCTGTGTTCATGAGGAATCTGAATATAGGTCAAGAGACAGTTGTTTGGACACAACAAATGGGTTCTGTCCTGGTTCAAAATCAAAAAGTGTGTGCCAAGAGTGCATCCTTTCATTATACTTATTCAATCTGTATCCTCAACAAATAATCCAAGAATCTGGACTATACGGAAAAAATATACATATGATAAAAAGACATGGAAAAAGCCTCATTATCTGCAATAAACAGATGACAGATCCTTGCTGTAGGGCATGACGAGGACTTCAAGGACTTAGTGATGTAGATCAAAGAATAAAGCTTTCAGTATGGATCACAATTCGAGGTATGTTGTTATAGCTAGTGCTGTCAAGTTTGTTCCCACTCACAGCAACCCTGCACAGGGTGTTTCCAAGGAACAGGTGGTGAGCTTGAACAGTCGACTTTGCACTGTTGTAGTCAATTCATCTTGTTGGAGAGCTTCCTCTTTTTTTGTTGGCCCTCCACTTTACCAAACACAATGTTCTTTTCCAGGGACTGCTCCTTCATGACAACATGTCCAAAGTACAAGCAAGGATGTCTAGCTTTTTTACCTTTTAAGGAGGAACACGGTCAAACTTCTTCCAAAACAGATTTTCTTAATTCTTTTGGCAGTCCATGGTGCTTCAAAATTCTTCACCAACACCATAATTCAAGTGGATTAATTCTTCCCCGGTCTTCTTATTCATTGTCCAGCTTTCTCATGCATTATAAGGCTATTGAAAATACCCTGGATTGGGACAGAAGCACCATGGTCTTCAAAGTGTGACCTATTTGCTCTTTTTTTAAAAAGTTTTTATTGTGAATTGAGTGATAGTTTACATGGGAGAGCATCAGCTTTGCATTCATCCTGTCGTATATCGTTTCATGGTAATGACTGCAGTCCCCTCCTCCATGTATCCTATTTGCTCTTTGACACTTAAAAAAGGTCTTGTGCAGCATATTTGCCTATTGTGAGATACATTGTTTGATTTCTTGACTGCTGTTTCCATGAGCATTGATTGTGAATCCACATAAAATGAAATCCTTAACAACTTCAGTATGTTCTCCATTTATGAATATGTTATTATTAGTCAAGTTGTGAAGATTTTCATTTTGTGCACCTTGGAGTCCTGGTGTAGTGCTGTGGACTAATGCACTGGACTGCAAAGTCAGTTTAAACCTCAAGGTTGGTGGTTCAAGCTCACCAGCTGCTCCTCAGAAACCTAATACAAGGTCACTATAAGTCAGAACCGACTTGACACTTAACAACAACAATATACCTTGAAATGAGTCCTGGTGTGGCGCCATGGGTTAATGTGCTAGACTGCAAGGTCAGTTTGAAACACAATGTTGGTGGTTCAAACTCACCAGCTGCTTCTTGGAAACCCTAATACAAAGGGTCGCTATGGGTTGGAACCGACTCGACAGCACTTAACAACAATTTCATCATTACTAGGCAAGCAATTCCTGACAATCACGATTATTGTTGTTGTTAAGTGCCATCAAGTAGGGTCTGATTCACAACAATCCTATATAGGGTTTCTGAGGCTATAAATCTTTGAGGGAACAGGAAGCCTCATCTTTCTTCCACGGAGTGGCTGATGGACTCAAACCACTGACCCTAGATTTCTGAGTACCTTATGCTACAGAGCCACCATACTCCACTTCAATGAAGGTTTGTTGTTGTTAAGTGCCGTCAAGTCGGTTCCGACTTATAAGGATCCTGTATAGGATTTCTAAGGAGCGGTTAGTGGATGTGAACTGTTGACCTTGCTTATCCAATAGTACCACAATCAATGTAGAAGGCTGAATTAAGTAAACAAGCTTTGTCAGTTACATTCTACAATGAAAGTTAAGTTTTTCCAAAACTTTGGTAACTGTTGTTGTTGTTGTTAGCTGCCATCAAGTCGGTACCGACCCATAGCGACCATGTGCACCGCAGAACAAAACACTGCCTGATCCTGGGTCAACCTCACTACTGTTGCCACGCTTGAATACATCGTTGCTGCCACATGACCAATACATCTCACTGGGGGTCTTCCTCTTCGTCTTTGACCCTCCACCTTACCAAACATGATATCCTTCTCCAGTGACTGGTCCCTCCTGACAATATGTTATAGGTACATATATTTGACAGGTAAATTGTTTCCCAATTCCTTTTCAATACAATATCTATTTCTTTAGTTTAGCTACAGATATGAAATGTTAAGATATTTAAGTATGAAATCAACAGAAAACTAAACTAACGCATGTGAAATATAAAATTTTTCCCTTCAGTATTACGAAACACACAATCACATATTTCAAAATAATGGAAACTCTCAAAGACTATACGATTTAAAGGGAGTGCTAGTGTGACTCTATTGGATAAGCACTCAACTGGAAACCACAGGTTGACAGCTCAAACCCACCAACTCCTCCTTGGAAACCCTATACAGGCAGGGTCACCAGCAGTTGGAACCAACTCAAGAGCACTTATCAATAACATATGATTTAAATGTGAAATGTTTAAAATATTTTCCAAAGAATACATGAATAGAGGTTGGTGATATGAAGGGGAGCAAGAGAAAGACAGGAAGAATTAAAACCAGATTTCATAGCTTAAAATTAAATATTTTATGTTTGCTTTGAAAGTAATAGGAGTGTCCAATTTTATATCTGACATTAAACTGTTAAATGAACAATTTAATATGCAATTAAAATTATATATTAATAATTGCACAGCATTAATAGAGAAGAAATAATTTTTATTATGGTACTGTTTCATCTATTCTCCTAATCATTTGACTTCAAAACTATTTCAGAACATGTTTTTATCTTAATGTTTCATGATTTAAATCATTTTCCTATGAAAGCAATAGTATTATACATATGACAGTCTCAAAGAGGCAGGGCAAAAAAGAAAAAAAAAAAAACAGCATATGAACAATGAGGAAAGAGTAGTTTTCATATACTTCTCTAACAATTATGCTACAACACACAAAAACACTTTTATCATCACATAGAAAGTAGAAGCAAGATGAGTAATTTGCATTAAACATGAGGGTTAAGTTTTACTACAAAATCATAAAAACCTTTATTAGACAAAAATGTCAAAATGTGAAGTTACTGTTTGTCAACTATCTCCCATCAACATCTAGACATTTCTGAAGGCAGTGTTTCCTTCTCTGTAGCCCTTCCCTGAAGAATTCTGCGCTCTTAGATTTACAAGACGTCAATATGGCAGTTTTGACATCCTTGAGGGACTCAATTCATGTTTCTTTTAAATGTCATTTGAGTTTGGTTATCAATAAGTAATCTGACGGGGTCATATCAAGGCTCTGGGTAATGGAATAATGTTTTCCAATGAAATTCTCATACGAAAACCTTATTCCATTACCCAGATCCCTGATATTGCCCCTTCAGACTTCTTACTGAGTCCTGCTAAGGTGTCACAGAGGATAAGAACTGGACCACAAGATTTGTTTGAACTGCAAAACTGGTAGTTCAAATCCACCAGCAACTCCTCAGAAACCCTGTACAGGGTCGCTATGAGTCTAAACAGACTCAACAGCACTAAACAACAAAACAACAGTCCTTGCTACCCTCAAACAATGGCCACTTTCAGGGGAAAGGTATTTCTTTGTGTAAATTTCCTGGTGTTTTTCTCACTAATACAGCTTTCAGTTTTCTTAAAACTTCTTCCTACTATCCCTTATGATTCGCTTATGATCATCCTCTGTCCTTCAAGGAAAAGTTAACATGATTACCTTGTGAGTTCCAAAGAACAGTCATTATAAATTTCTAAGCTGACTTCTCTGCCTTGAGTTGAACTGGCCCAGCAGATTCCTTCAGGAATCATTGTTTTGATTGGCCTCTGATCTCTGGATCCTATTAATGTAACCAAGGCACATCCCCAGTTATGATTCATCATGTAAAATCATCTTTATTAGCTTCAATCTTGCTTAAAAGGTTGATGGAAGGATCAGATCTTTCCTAACACTTTTGGCACCCATAGAGGTGAAAGCTTGCTGAGACCAAGCTTAAAACTGAAAACGTTGAACCATGTGAGATCCCAAATTAATAGCTATATAAAATCAATGGTAATTCTAGAATCTTCTTCCACCAGTTCCTGGACTTCAGCCAGTTTCTTCATTCATCCAGGTTAATGACCTCCCCTCTCTTGGCTCATTTTTGTAGTCTTCCCGACTTTTCTTAAAACACTTGATCCACCCTAAAAACTACTGCTTTATGTGGTACAGCATTCCTGTAAACTTGTTGCAAAGCTTCAATATTTGGGAAGATGTCCACTTGTTAAAATTTGTCTAGTAGT
>NW_006408627.1:3564962-3580524 GCF_000296735.1 Chrysochloris asiatica
GGGGATAATAATCAATGTAATGAAACAAGCTATATGAATGGATGAATGTGAAGCTGATGATGTGCCCTGTAAACTTTCACTCAACGCAAAATAAAATCATTTAATTAAAAAAAATAATAAATAAAGAACACATACAAATGGTCAACAGGTATATGAAAAGATGTCCAACATCATTTTTGTTGTTGTTAAGTGCTGTTGAGTCGGTTCCGAGGGTGTAAATCTTCATTAGTCATAAGGAAAATTCAATTCAAAACAATGAGATATCACTTCTCATCAACTAGAATGACTAAAATTTAAAAAAGAAGAAAAAGAAGAAAGCAGCAAATGTTAGCAAGGATGTGGAGAAATTGAAACTCTCATATGGGTATGGTGAAGTTGTATTGTGAAATGGTCCCGCCACTTTGAAGAATAGTTTGCCAATATCTTGAGAAACTAAACATGAGTTACCATATGACCCAGTAATTTTGAAAACATATCCATCCATCCAAAAACGTGTACACAGATCTTCATAGCAACATTGTTCATAATAATGAAAAAGTAGAAAGAATCTAAATGTCCATCAACTGATGAGTGGATGAATAAAATGTGGTATATCCATACAGTGGAAAAGTACTCAGCAAAGAAACAGGAATGAGATACTGCTACATGCTACAACATGGATGAACCTTGAAAACATGCTAACTGAAAGAAATCAGCCACAAAAGGCCACTTACATATGATTTTATTTACATTCAATGTCCAGATACACTGAAAAGAAAGTAGATTGGTAGGTGCCATGGACTGAGAAGAGGGGAGATCCCATATGAAGTGACTTCTAATGGCAGGGGATTTCTTTTTGAGGTGACAAAAGTGTTCTGAAATTAGATAGTGGTGATAGTTGCACGACTCTTTGATTTACTAAAAATCACTTAATTGTGGAGTTTTGTTGTTGTTGTTAAGTGACGTTGAGTCGATTCCGACCCATAGTGACCCTGTAGACAGTTTCCAAGGAGCAGCTGGTAAGCTTGAACATTACATGAATTACATCTCAATAAAGCTATTGTTTGAAAATAAGCTAATTATGCCAATAAATTTATCCCTACTGTAAAAAAAGGAAAAAACATTTAAAAGAATACTTTTTTTTTAAAGGCTCTCTAATAAAACTAATTATAATACTGAGAAAGCTTGTCTGTAACCATCCACTGACCAAAGAAACATGTTTAAGGACATTTTATTTGGAATAAACCCATGTATATATGGACAGGAAACCTAGTAGCAATACTTTTTGACTTACCCACATATACTACTTCTCTTTCAAGGTGGCTCTTTTGCTCACACACATACCACAGACATATATATATAAATGGAGAACAAAACACGGGGAAAGAAAATACTGAGTGTTCTCTGTATAACTGACTTTGTTCTAAACACTTTAGATAAATTAATCTCTCTGGTATAAATGGCAAATTGCTTGGTTACTCAAACAAAGACTGGCAGTTCAAACCCACCCAGAAACACCTTGCAAAACAGGTCTGGCAATCTGCTTCCAAAAGGTCACAGCCTTGAAAACCTTCTGAAGCAGATCTACTCTAAATGCAGGGGGTCATCATGGCTCTATAGCAACTCACAACAATCTTACAAACAACTCTGCTCTTATTCCCTCCTTTTAGCAGACAGAGACAGACTAAGAGATGTAAACTTCCACAGTCACACAACTGGTATGCTATTATTTAACAAGTGACAAGAGTGGACATAACAGCATATTTGTCTCATATACCACATCACTGCCAGAATTTATTTTAAAAAACATCTTATATATATGTACATATACATGTATCTTTAATACATATTCACATCATTGTGTGCTGTCAAATCAATTCTAACTCATAGCAACTGATAGGCAGAGCAGAATGGACCTACAGGATTTCCGTATCTTGAATACATATTAACATCACTGTGAGCTGTCAAATTGATTCCCACTCATAGCCACTCTATAGATAGGCAGAGCCAAACAGTAATCTTTACAGAAGCAGACTGCTAGGTCTTTTCTGTCTTGGAGCTGCTGTGCATTCAAACCTCAGACCTGTGAGTTAGCAGCCAAGCTCTTAACCACTGTGACACCAGGACTCTCCTTAATTCACATTAAATAAACTAAACTTTACATGCCACAGATTCTTTTTAAGTAAACTACACAGCAATCCACACTCTAAAAGTAGGGAGAATCCAGAGCTGTTCCCCTTCTAGAATCTCATAAATTCCACAATTTAACTACCATCTATCTATCTTCACAAATATCTGTGCACCAGGATTTCAAAACTGCTGTGACGTTTTCAGAAGAGTACTTGTAACCAGTGAGGCCGAGAAGCCAGTGAGAGCCGAGCTCTGTAGCTAGAACCTACCGCCTCCAGCCTCCCTCTAGTATGGAGTTACCTCATCGGCATCCAGGGCCCCGACCACATCCTGGTCACCTCTGACTGCGTGGCCACCAGCAATATTGTCCAAATGAAGGACAATCATGACAAAATGTTTAAAGATGAGTGGAAAAATCTTACTCCTTTGTGTTGGAGAGGCTGGTGACACTGTGCAATTTGCAAAATGTATTCAGGAAAATGTACAGCTTTGTAAGATGCGAAATGGATATGAATTGTCTCCCACAGCAGCAGCAAATTTCACTCACCGAAAGCTGGCTGACTGTCTTCGGAGTAGGACTATTTGGCGGCCTTGGCAAAGGCTCCTTTTGCAGCCCATGGTTATGGTGCCTTTCTGACTCTCAGTATCGTGGATAGATACTATATACCAACTATCTCACATGAGAAGGCAGTGGAGCTTCTTAGGAAATGTCTGAAGGAGCTCCAGAAACACTTCATCCTGAATCTGCCAACCTTCAGCATTCGAGTCATTGACAAAAATGGCATCCATGACCTCGAGAACATTTCCTTCTCTAAACAGGGATCCTAACATTGTGCCCTCCCTCCTACTGGCCAGGAACTTTTTTGATGGGCTCCTTTTTTTTTTTTTTTTCTCTACTTTTTCACTTGCACTCTGATAAATGACTGATTCAGAATAAAGCTTAATATGGATAAATTTAAAAAAAAAAAAAAGAGTACTTGCAGACATCTCAAATTAACACATGCACAAATCTTGATTTCCCCTCTCACTGAACTCTAATTAGAAGTGTATAGGCCTTGATATGGCCTCCAGGGGACACTGCCATATGAACAAGCCCCAAACCATTAGAGAGCCTTTTGCTAATCTAGTGTGTACCTACAATTTCCCACCCTAATACTAGAGCTTTTTTAAGGAGCTCTGGTAGCGTAGTGGTTACAAATCAGGCTGTGAACCGCAAGGTCAGCAGTTTGAAACTACCAGCCGCTCTGCGGGAGAAAGATGAGGCTTTCTGCTCCCGTAAAGATTGACAGCCTCGGAAACCCTGTACAGGGTCACTATGGGTCAGAACTGACTCGACGGCACTTAACAACAGGCCTTGATATAAAGTGAGAAGAGATGCACAAGAATACCCATACTAGCAGAGAGTACCCATTTGACTTCAATGGCTGGATGACCAGAATTCGACTGAGGAAGAAAGAGGAAAAAAAGTAATCCTCTACAATTTGATGAACTTGACCTATGCTTGTGGATATAATAGCTCAAAAGACAAAATGAATCTTTACAGCGAAGATCATTCCCATCTCCTCAGTACAAAGGGTTGACAGGGCTGGGCAACTTAGACATTGGCTACCCAAAATGGGGTGTTGGGGGACAGGCACAAAGTGACTGGCTTCCAAGCTTTCAAGAGGGAGCCTAGTTTCTTAGAAGTTGCCCAGTGAAAAAGGCTTCCTGTGGAGCCTTTACTTTGTACAAGACCATAGGTGGAATCCAGAACCCCATCCAGAACCAACTGAGGTAGGTAATTTCCACTGGAAAGGATGAGTAGACCGCATGGAGCAGTTAGAAGAACAGAAGATACTTCGTGAAAGAAAGACCAGCAGGAAAAATCCGAAACAATAATGGCAGTCTGACTGATTACTACAAGAACAGGTTAGCTGTTCACCTGGAAACCATAAAGGCAAGAGGTCGGGACCCCTCAGAGCAAACTCCCTTCCAAGACTAAGACTCAAGGGGAATGCATAAGCAGGCATGTGGTCTGGCTGGTGACCACGTTGGTCACCGATAAGGGGAAGAGGGAGAAAAAACAGCAATGAAGTTACGAGCTAAGGCCAACCACATTCAATAGACCCCTGTGAACTTGGGTTGAGACCTGGTTGGCCAGCAGTATGGCAAGACTCCTGGGCCCAGAGGCAGTGACATGGCCACAGATGACTAGAGTGGAGAGTGAAGCATCCAGCTGACATGAAGTGGGGGGAGATGCACAAGAACACCCATACTTTCAGATGGCTTCAATGGCTGGATGATCAGAACTTGACTAGAAGAAGAAGAGGAGGGAGAAAAAGAGTAACCTGCTACTATTTGATGAACTTTATCTATATTTATGGATGTAGTAACTGAAAAAAGGGAACAAATCTTTACAGTGAGGATCACTTTCACCCCCTCGGCACATAGGGTTGACAGGGAATGGGTTACTTAGACACTGGATACCCAAAATGGTGTATGTGTGGGTGGGGGGGGGGGGGGGGGAGCTATAAAGGCAAGAAGTGACTGGCTTACAAGCTTTCAAGAGGAGACTAGTTCCAGACGGGGCAGGGAAAGGTAGTATCAGCACTGAATGATTTCCAATCTATTGGGACTGGGCTGGTGAAAGGAAATGGGGATAAGACTCTTGTGGTACAATAGTGAATAATTGCCACCAGGACTGATTATGAAGGTAGAAAATACAGAGGTAGATGTTTTTTGACAAAATGAGGACAGTGATTGATTTTGTAGCTGAGGAGCGGAGGTCCCTGGGACCATCAAGCGAGAAGAACAGAGAGCAGGACCCTACCCAGAGAGGCACTGACGCCAGGGATGGAGACGGAGACAGAGACGATGACGTGGACAGATGTAGCTGCTGGGAACACTGGACTCAGGGAGGGAGAAGGGCTGTGTGCAAAATAACCCTTTGGTTATTTGATGATGCCTGGAGGGAACTGTAATCATTGCAATGAAACGAAATATGATAGGATGAGTGTAAAGCTGATGTTCTCCCATGTAAACCTCACAAAAACTTTAAAAAAAAAAAAAAGAGGGAGCCTAGTTTCAGAGGGTGCAGGGGAGGGTAGAATCTTCAGAGTGGTTTCCAACCTATCTGGACTGAGCTGGTGAAAGGCAATGGGGATAATTCACAATAAAAACTTTAAAAAAAAAAAGAAGAAGAAGTGTATAGGCCTAAATGGAAGATATGGCAAAGAAACAACAGCTTTACATTTTGAATTTTTTGTTTAATAAGAGTTTCTATGTTCTGTAGCAATACTTTTTGACTTACGCCATGGGTCAGTCCAACTAGATGGCAAGTAACAACAACAAACAACAAGTAGCATTTTAGGTAGGATTTTGTAATTCATTCTGAAATTAAACATTATCAATATTTCAACTCTAAAAAAATGAACCAAATGACAATAAAATAAAGTCACAGCCACTCTGAAAATGGAAATCTCAACTGCTTTAAAATATTAGAACTATAAAGTCAATTGTGATGGGAGGCATAAGTGGTTGTGCATCGTGTGGTGCTGTGAGTTAATGCACTGGATTGCAGAGTCAGTTAGAACCATAAGGTTGGCGGTTCACACTTATCAGCCCCTCCTTGGAAACCCTATACAGGGGTGCTATGGGTCGGAACCAACTTGATGACAATTGACAAGAACACCACTATAAAAATCATTGATAACTGACAAGCCCAATTCTTTGTATAATTTCTAACACTTTTTATTTGCGGTTGCAAGCTAGCTTAATTCCATTGTGTTCTTGCTTTCTTTTGTTTGTTTGTTTTATTTTTCCCCAAGATAAAAGGACTAAGGAGCTATTTCTTTACCTCTCCGTGAACATGTGCGTCAAGTCTGTCAGAAATCTGTTATTTTTTGGCTTAAGAATTACTGCCCTTCTAAAACTTCTGAAAGTTTCATAAAGTAGATCATTTCTAGAACTAAAATGAAAGTGACTTTTAACATAAAAGGATCATATGGTGTGGCACTGCAGAGTAAGCATTGGACTGTTAATCACCAGGTGAGTGGTTCAAACCACTCCCTGGAAATTCTATAGAGTTGTTGTGACAGTTAAGGTTCTATGTCAACTTAATTGAGACAGGATTTCCAGTTTTTTGTTAGTTGATAGTTACCTCTATAATGATTGGCTATGAGCAGCCAATCAATTGAAAGGATGTTTCCTTGGGGATGTGGCCTGCTCACAATATAACGGACATGCAGGGAAGACTCCCTTTCCTCTTCCCCACTGGATCTGGATCTTTCATCTGGGCTGTCTTCCAGCGCCTACCAAAGGGCCCTGGATGCCTGTTCCTGTCGGCCCAGCTTGTGTGCTCCCACACCACCAGTGCTGGCCAGACGTTGGTGGCCCATCACCCTGCCGTCGCCCCTGCTCTGTGCATCTCTACAACTGTGAGCCATTTCCTTGATATAAACGTCTCTTTATATCTCTATCTACCTATCTAGCTAGCTAGCTATATTGCACTGTTTTTGTTTCTCTAGAAAACCCAGTCTAGGACAGATGCTATGAATCAAACCGATTCAACAGTACTTAAAAAAAAAATCTAGGTTATTTAAATAATTGTTGAAGTCCTTCTGTGAGCAAGTCCAAGCAATGTTTCATTTTTTGTTTAAATGTTTTACAAATTTCTCTAAACCTCTAATTAGCAAAGTGCAGTATCAATAAATTAGCTAAAAATGTGCTTGCTTTAACATTAATTTCCTAATATAACTCAGTCAATATTCATTATTATTAGCAGGATTTTTTAGGAATTCCCTCAACTTAATGAAATTATTAAAAGCAAAAAGTTAAACATATATATTAGAGATCTTTTAAAAGGCATACATTCAGAGTAATAAAACAACTCATTAAAAATGAAACACTTAAGAATCAGTTATTATTTCTAAAACACATTGTTTAATTAGATTTAAAGCCCATTACAATGAAATTTTCAGAGAAACAAACTGATTCAGTACTACCTCCAAAGTACACGGTTAACATTAAAATAAAGCATGAAACTCAGCTGGCTACACTAAAGAAGAAACCGATAAATGAGCCCAAAGGACAATTTTGTTTTTATAGTAAGAACATGGCATTGAAGCCAAGCTAAACTCACAAACACTACACAGGAATAAAAGCCATGTAAATAAAAGCCAGTTTCACTGCAGACTTGCGAAGTATTTGTCTATTTTTACTTTGTTTCTATTTCCACATCTAGAATTCTCTCTTTAAGCTAGTTTAAAAACAGGGCTCCCAAGTGGAAAATATATCTGTACATTCCCAGGCAAGATAAAGTTTAAGTGTACAAAGTTCAACTAACAAAGTCTAGGATCGGAGGGAGGGTCTTAATTATTCACACAAACACTACAATGTTCCTCAAGCTTTTGGCAAGTATACAAAACCAATTACTTACCAAGCCATTTTCTAACCAGGAATGCAACTATTTTCCACAAGCCAATAAAGACCCTCTGTTTTACAATGAACTTAATCCTAAACTTATATCCGATGTTTCTAATCCACAAAAACAGACACCTTGTTGCCTACATTGCTGTTGTTGTTATTAAATGTGGTCGAGTCTGTTCTAACTCATAGTGACTCTAAGGTTTCAGAGAAGCGGCTAGTCAATTTGAACCTCCAACCTTGCAGTTC
Source organism: Chrysochloris asiatica (assembly GCF_000296735.1). Taxonomy (NCBI): domain Eukaryota; kingdom Metazoa; phylum Chordata; class Mammalia; order Afrosoricida; family Chrysochloridae; genus Chrysochloris; species Chrysochloris asiatica. The sequence goes on from NW_006408627.1 coordinate 3,572,724, forward strand.
AAACTGACCATGTAGTCAAGAGCTTAACCTACAGTGCTACACCAGGACTCCATCTACTTAGCAATAAAATATTAATTATAAAAGATTGTGCTTTATCATCTTTCTAGATAGCTATCATAACCCATCTTTTTTGTGTGTGAACAAGTTTCCATTTTCAAAGAAGAATAAACAACATTATGGGTGATAGGAAAACCGTAGGTCAAGAAATGGAAAATACAAGCAAAAGGTAACATTTAGTCCATCTAGGAATGCACACATGAAATAGGCACATGAAAAATACTGAATCCAGGACTACTAGTCAAAAAGACTTAATTAATCAAACTCCCCCAGAGCTTCCTGAGATGACAGGCCTGGTGATGTGCTTCCAAAAGGTCACAGCCTTGAAAACGCAATGAAGCGGTTCTACCCTGAACACATGGAGTCCTCATGAGTGGATACTGACTCACCCGGCAACTAAAATCAACGAGCAGCAAGTACCTATCCCCATTCATTACACCAGCCATCTCCATCTGCTTTTTGCCTGCAGATATTCTGCCTTGCCATGATCTCTGGCTTGCTAACTCGTGGGAATATTAAAAGAAAAAAAGAAAAGAAACCAAATGTGGAAAGGTGGACTTTACTTATACACGACTTATAATAATTAATAAGGAATTAACCGAATAATTTGTCTTTTTGCCTCAGTATTTCTTCAGAATACGAAAATCCTCAGATTTGGTTACCAGTAAGTGACTAATCAATTTCTACTTTAGCAGGAGAGAAAAAGCAATGCTGAAACTCTAACATAGTACTTCAAATCAGGGTTTTGAACCAGGTCTTTCTGGTTCAATCATGGCCGATGTTGCAAAATCAAAATGAAACCAACTGTAAAATGTGGGTGTACTAGAACGATAACCAGGATGAGAACAATTACTGGCCAACGTCCTCTTAGAAATAGAATTTCTAAGAAACCAAGAGCAGTCTACACATTGCATTGCAACCAAGTCTCTTGATGAGCACAGTGGGAAACAAAGGTACCCAGTTTAAAGATGGCAGTTCACTGTACCACTTGGAATGTATATTGGTCTCCAGAGTCCTGACAATCCAGTCTTCCACATCAGGCTTCTGAAAGGTCGGACTATGTGTCTTTCAAGTCTCCCATTCCAGATCTTTGACCCATGCTTCTCACCCCATCCCCCACTCAGTTCCTTTACTGTCCAGGAACATAGCATTTTATAAATTCAGGTCTGTTTCGGTTTCTCTGAATTGATCAAGAGTGAACCTGTCATACCATTTCAATGCCCTGTTTCAAATGGGTTTCAATGCATCAAGAAAAGAAGGCAGGTCCATGAAATGAAATAAAGACACCCTAGAACTCTTGTGATCTCTAATTATTCTTTCAAAAAAGTCATGGATTCTTGATCAATTGAAAACGAGCAAACTGATTTAAAAAAAAAAAATTTCCATGGAGGCTATCAAATAAAAGCAACATAATTCCAGTTTAAAATACTGTGGTACTATAAAAATTCTAATAAGGAAATTGGAATCTTTGAACTTGTTATGCTTACATTCTGGCTAGAACATGTCTGTAAATTGTCTTCTTAGATTCATTGATTGAAGATTGCTAGTTCTAACAACACTGAACCATGGAACACAGATTTGACCATGGTGGTGGTAATACACTGTGGAACTGGTTCCGACTCCTGGCCAACCTTGTATAGGCTTTACGAGGCTGTAAATCTTTCCAGTACCAGATCTTTCACTGGCAGTTTTGAACTGCTGGCCTTGAGATTAGCAGCCTGACTCATACCACTCTGCTACCAGAGCTCCTTAGATATGACTGTATATGTAGAAATATATATGCATATAGTAAACCATGTTGATGTGAAATGAGAGAGATAACGTCTCAGGTTTCCTTTAAATTATTTCTCTGTTCCTTACCAACTATATTAGTCTCTGGCCTACTATCTTTTTTTTTCCCCCAATAAATTTCAGATTTGTGGAACTGGTAGAGTTACAGAAGCCTACAGGAGATTAGGCCGGGTGCCAAAATCACTGAGCAGACTAGAGAGCCTGGGAGGCCAGTTAGGCAGACTTGTAGGCTACTGCAACTTTTCTCTTTAAAAGAGTAATTCACAATAACTAAAACCTGTAAGTATAGGTGTTTGGTATAGGAGAGTTTTATCAATTGATAATTACTGAAGCAAGATGATATGCACATGGGTGTTCATTTTATATGTGTCTGAGACTTTCTGTAACAAAAAGTTAAAGTAAAATAAACGAATTGGCATGATCTCTATGTTGTCATAAGCGCCGTCAGGTTGGTTCCAACCCATAGCAACCCTGTATAATGTTTCCCAGGAGTGGCTGGGGAGCTTGAGATGCTGACCTTGTAATCCAAACCGACCTCGTGTTCCACTGTTTACTACAGCGCTACATCAGGACTCTCTATAATGAATAGATTATCCTGGTCCAAATTTAAAACATAAACATAAAAGGGTGGGACAGCAATAAATACATACAGAGAATTATCCCTATTTCTCTGGGGTAGATAGCTAGCTACCTCGTTCCCTTCCTCTTAAACACAGTAGAATCATTTCAAAATCATTGTTTTCAATCTATAACCCAAAGGTCAAACCCGTACTGCTGTCAGTCGAGTCCATCTTGACTCATGAGGGCTCTGTATAGAATATCTGAGGTTATAAATCTTTATGGGAGCAGAAAGCCTCATCTTTCTCCTATGAAGTGTCTGGTTGGTTTGAACTGCCTACCTTGTGATTAGTAATCCAGTGCTTACCCACAGCGCCATACTGTTGTTGTTAATTAAGTGCTGCCTAGTCAGTTCCAGGAATTCTTGGTGTGGCGATGTAGGTTAATGCACTAGACTGCAAAGCCGTTTGAACTGCAAGGTCAGCGGTTCAAGCTCACCTGCTGCTCCTCGGAAACCCTAAACAGGGTCACTATGGGTCAGAACTGACTCGACAGCACTTCACAACAACAAAAACAACAATAGTCAGTTACAACACATAGCAACCCTGTATAAGGTTTCTGAGGCTGCAAATCTGTGGGAACAGAAACCTCATCTTTCTCCCACAGAGCAGCTGGTGGGCTTGAATCACTGACTTTGTGGTTCACAGTCCAGTGCTTATCCTACAGAACCACCACACTTCCAACAGTACCACTCTAGGTATCATTAATAAATATGACTACATAAAAGTAAAAGTAACCTTAGTATGGTAAAAGGAAACAAAAGCAAAGTCAAAGACAAATGAGAAAACTGGCAGAAGACATCTGTAATAATGTATCTCAAGCAAAGAACTAATAATATACAAAGAGTTCAATAATTGAAGAAAAATCCCAAACATTCAGGAAAAATCCCAAATATTTTGACTTGCCAAAAGACACATACAGGTACCTCCTCCACATGGTATGACAATTCTAAACATAAACTATACTCAATTCACTCATAATAAGAAAAAATGCACTACACTGAGATACTATTTTTTGTCCTTCAGATTGGCAAAAATTCAAAGGCATGACAATACACTCACTTACTTGGCACGTTGGTGGGAAAACAAGCACCGCTGGTGGGAGTATCAAACAGTGCAAATTCTATGGAAGAAAATTTGGTAATACCATGCAAAATTATGGATGGATTTACCTTTAGGCCCGGAAGATACACTCCCAACAATATAAAAAAGACATGCACCAAGTTATTCACTGTACCACTCTATAAGTGAAACATTTCATAAGCCATGTGAATAACCAAACACAGAAGACCCGCTGAATAAACTGAGGGACAGACAAACAAAAGAATACTGATGATCTCTTTGAACTGATATGGTACATTATTCAGTGAAAAGAGCTAAGTGCCAAAGTGCTTATACAGCATGCTACACCTTTTGTCGCAGAAATAACAGAAAATGTCTGCTTATTGTTACAAAATGGAAAACCAGAAGCGTAAACCAGAAAGAATAAAGTTGGGGGAAATAAAGTACTGATGGGGAAAATGCAGTTGAAGATATACAGGAAGGAATGCCACTTCTCTGAGTATACATTTTATACGTAAGTGTTCATTTTTGAAAGCAGGCTAATGTTCTACATACTTGAAACATACATTTAAGGCCACAAAGCCAGTAAGGGGGAGAATCTAAAACAAAGCAAAATGAAACAAATGAACCCAGCCATGTTTCAAATAAATAAACAAAAAAGTACCTAAAATATTTTAATCAGGTGTATCATTATTAGTATTGCCTTCTTCAGTTTTTGCAGAGGTGGTAGTTGTTGTGTAGTGTCATAGAGTCGATTCTGACCAAAAGCGACCCTGTATAGGGTTTCTAAGGAGCAGCTGATGAGCTTGAACCACCAACCTTGCAGTTCAAACGACTTTGCAGTCTGATGCATTAGTCCACAGATTGTAAAACTATTTTACATGTACACATATTATAAGAACGAACAAATGAAAAAGTAGGAATTGTTCAGAGCCCATGTTCTCCTTATAGAAAAAGGAAGATACATGGAAAGGGGAGAAGGCAAAACGGAACCCAGTAAGGGTGGCACAGTATTAGAAGGTATCAATGGGAACTCATAGTTTTTAAATGTGTATAGCTATGTTCATAGATATATCCATGTGGCATGCGCACATACATGCTAAAGTGGACATACAAGTAGTCTCAGACTTACAAAGGGGTTCCGCACTGACAAGTCAGTCCTAAATCTGTTCTGGCATTAACTGAATACTTCTTTTTAGTTCAAATATGCTGCATGAGAATAATAACATCAGCAAATGATGAGCAGCAACATTGTACGTAGTACATATTATTGACAAATTATACACAACAAAACAATGTTGTAATGCCACTGAATGTCCAGACTTGGTTCCTAATACCACTGCCCTCTAAAAGAGAGCACAGTTCCTTCTTGTAGTTGTTAGGCAATATCAAGTTGGTACTGACTCGTAGCAACCGTATGCACAACAAAACAAAATACCATCCAGTCCTGCGCCAACCTCACAATCATTGCTATGCTTGAGTCCATTGCTGCTGCCACTGTGCCAACCCATCTCATTGGAGGTCTTCCTCTTTTTAACTGACCCTCCACTTTGCCAAACATGATGTCCTTCTCCAGGGATTGGTCCCTCCTGATAATATGTCTGAAGTATGAGAGATGAAGTCTTGCCATCCTGGTTTCTAAGGAGCATTCTGGCTATATTTCTTCCAGCACAAACGTGTTTGTTCTCTGGGCAGTCCATGGTACTTTTAATATTCTCCTCCAATATCATAATTCAAATGCATCAGTTCTTCTATTCATTCATATATATATATATGAGGTTATTGAAAATAACCTAGAAGCTCTTCTGGACCCTGTTCACCATGGGTGACCCTGCTGGTATTTACAATACTGGTGGCATAGCTTTCAGAATCACAGCAACATAAAAGCCACCACAGTATGGCAAACCGACAGCATAAATGACTAATTCCAGGGCAGAGGATGGACAATACACAATAAGGAAAACAACAAAGTTCTCCAAAAAAAAAGAAAGAAAGAAAGAAAACCAATAATTAAATTTAATTAGAGGACAGTCAGTGGTAGTTCAGTAGTCAAATCCTTGCCTTCCGTTCAGGAGACCCAGGTTTGATTCCCTGACAATGCACCTAAAGCGCAACTAGCCATCTGTCAGTAGTGATTGTGTGTTGCTATGATGCTGGACAGGTTTCAGTGGAGATGGGCTAGAAAGAAAAGCTTGTCTAGTTTCAAAAATCAGCCTAAGAAAACCCTATGAATCACCAATACTTTATATATAATTTTCCCATGTTAAAGGGGATAAAATGTTTAGTTTTACTGCAGAAATCTTCCCTTAAACCATGCAGTTGGCAAAGGTTAAAGGAGCAAATTGTATTTGCTTACAATACATGAATCATTTGCATACATCCTACATCATCCCACAGATGTTCTCCTGTTTATGAATTCTATGCTAGAAAGCTTTTTATTCTTAAACAGGGATCCAACTTTTCTCTCAAGACCCAGCCCTTAGGCAAAACATGCCAAAAGAGAAATACAATGAACCTAAAGTAACAAAAAGATGGCTAAACTCTCCACAGCGAGTCCTGGTGTGGTGCTGTGGGATAAAGATAAAGCACTGGACCACAAGGTCTGTTTGAACCACAAGGTTGGTGGTTCAAACTCACCAGCCGCTTCTTGGTAACCCTATACAGAGCTACCGTGAGTCAGAAATGACTCAACACCACTTAACAACAACAACAAAGTCTCCACACAGTTTTTGCTGGAAAACACTTGAGAGTGAACACTAAAAAAATTTTAAGGACTTAAAAAATTATATATGATTTTAACATATAACATATAACAATTAGCCCCATTCCAGACCCATAAAACTAAGTTATGGGTGGTGAGTAGAATAACCTTGAAGAAAGCCATTTGACCTTTGTTCTTTCTAACCATATCAACACCCGAGGCTAATGAGTGTGGGGCTAACCAGACCAAGAGGGATCACCTGGGGGCCTCATGCTAACTAAACCCCAGAAGGCATGATATAATTTATCTTGGCCACAAGGAGAGGGCAATAAGGGCTTCGGAAGAAGGCTCAAGAAGCTTCCTGGTTCGGACTATGCAAAGGAGTATCATATTCCTTCCTGTTTGGGGCACAGAAGTACAAGGATCTCTCCCAGACTTCACTTTCTACACCTCTTCATTTATCTCCTTCTTGGTTGTAATACAGCCACAGAAAAAAATGATAGACTTTCCATGAATTCTGTGAGTCTTCCTGTCTACTAAGAAACTCACAAAGGCAATGCGAGCCAGCAAGAGCCTATTTGCGAGTCTTATAGAAGATGCCCTTCTAATGTGTGATTTCTGACCTAACTCTGGGTGGCTGAGGCTGAGAGTGAGTGTGTGATAACAATGTTGTTGTTGCTGTTGCCAAGTACCATAAGTCAGTTTCGACTTACAGCAACCCTGTATAAGGTTTTCAAGGAGAGACTGGAGAGTTTGAACCGCCGACTCTGCAAACCAACCTTGCAGTCCAGTGCTTATCTTACAGCACCACACCAGATGATGATGACGATGGATAATTGGGAAGGGGAGGACTAGATCCATTCCCACATTTTAGATTTGGATTTGCACTGATCTCACCACAGTGTTAGCCAACTGTGACTGTTACTTCTTGTTGTTAAGTGCCATCGAGTTGGTTCCGACCCATGGTGACCCTATATAGGTTTTCCCATGAGCGGCTGTTGAGCTTTAGCCACCGACCTTGCAGTTCAAACCAACTTTACAGTCTAGTGCATTAACCCACAGTACCACATGAAGATGCCATGCCTCTTACTTAGCGCTCTACAATAAATTAATTTGCCACTGAATCCCAATATCCATACATGAAAGAAAAAGCATGTAAAACCAAAAACTTGCTGTCATCAGGTTGATTCCAACTCCTAACGGCCCTACAAGATAGAGAACTGCCCTAAAGGAGATTCAATGTTGTAATCTTTCCAGAAGCTGACTGCCACATCTTTCTCCTATAGTGGCTTATGGGATCTAACCACCAATCTTTTAGTTAGCAAACGAGCACTTAACCACTGCACCACCAGGGATCTTTTTTTTTTTTTTTTTTTTAAAAAAAAAAAAAAAAAAGCTAATTCAAAGTAATACCTCAAAATGTATCAAAACTTGGCAGCTTCCCTTAAACAAATAATAAATAAGGGGGAATCTGATGCAGACCATGCAGACCCGGTCAGGAGTTCAAGTCCCTGTGGGCCCAAGCGTTGCTGACCGTCCAAACCATAGGCTCTGAGGATCAGACTTTAGCCAC
>NW_006408627.1:3580894-3584906 GCF_000296735.1 Chrysochloris asiatica
CCAACTCATAGCAACCCTGTTGTAGGGTTTTCACGGAGTGTCTGATGAGTTTGAACCACGGACCTTGAGGTTGAGTGCTTATCCTATGGAGCCATTATAATGGCTTTAATAAGTATACTAAAGATATCCAATATTTACTTTCTTCCTGCACACAGCCACTTCGCAGACAGCCTGCCCTTTCCTTACGCCCAGAAAAGGCAATTCTATTGTATACACATAACATGGTCCTTTCAAATACAGCAGACAGAAACAAATATGCTGGACAACCTTCAAATGGATTCTCTCTCCAAGGAAGTTAAGACTTTAGAAAATGAGGCCATGATAATTAGTTGTGGGGGGTCAGTGCAAGTTGAAGTTAACACCAACAACTGGCTACTGCACCCTAAGAAGAGAGCAAAGAAAACCAGTTTGCAGATATAAACGAAAACAAAAGTCCAATCAACTCCAGAAAAATAAAGGGAGAATAAGTACCTGAAACATTCAGTTCCCCAGATGCCTGGCGGTACTTCCTATACTTTGAGTTCTGTGAGATTACTCTTTTTTGTTTAAATCTCTATTAGTTTAAGTATCTCTTCTTTCCAACCTAATACACTCTAAAACAGTGAGATAATTTATACTTCCCCAGATAGAGTAAAATAATAATTATGGAGGAAAAAAACAACAAGTATACTATTGTATTTGGCACCAGGATACTTTGTCTCAAAATAACTTTTAGACAGAAAAACAAAGATAATATAGACCTTTAAATAGGTACAGAACTTCCAAAGGAAATAAAGGAGTTAAATTAACACGCTAAATACCAAAAATATGATCTGGGCACAGTAAACTCTGGATTCAATTACAAATCAATAGATTCTACCCCAAAATAGAATGTTCATACAGGGTCACCTCAGAAGACAGAACAAACCATTCTAGTCCAAACGCTTTTTTTTTTCCAAACACTTTTATTAGTATGTATTCTCTTACTTTTCTCACCAAGAAAATAAACTATAACTAGTGCTTAATATAATAAACATTCACAGGCCTTCAAATAGAAATGTAAACATAGCAAAAATGTTTCATGTTCTTCTAGGGTAAAAAAAATAAGTAATGTGTTTTCCTTTAAATACTAGCGAAGCAGGACAGCAGAGCAATTCCATGCATAAGCCTGATGTTTCAAACCTGTTCTACCATTTCCTAATGCTATTATGACTTTGGCAGAGTTACTTCTGTTTCCAACAATATAAAGTTAGAACAGTAACAGAACCTATCTCAAATGGTTCTTCTGAAAAATAAATGATGTGATACATGTAAGCCACTATTGTATTGTCAGTTTCTAGTACTGTGGTTACTTACTGGCACCTCAAATGCAAAAAGGGTCACCCAGGGTGTACGGGTTTCAGTACAGCTTCCAGACTAAAAAGCAACTAGGAAGAAAGGTCTAGTCATCGACTCCCCAAAAATTAGCCAATGAAAACTTTATGGATCACAGAATACTGTCCAAGACTTCAACTCATTTACTTTGGACACATAATCAGGAGGGACAATCACTGGAGATGGACACCATATTTGGTTAAGGAGAGGGCCAGGAAGATGAGGGGAATCCTCAATGACATGGACTGACACACAGCTGCAACGATAGACTCAAAGTCTCCAGCGATCATGACAGGGTACATGATCTGACAGCAGTTAGTGATTTCAGATGTGTGGCTGCTGTACGTGAGCGAGATTCCCCAGCAGTTAACAACAACAATGCATGGGAAATCCTAGGAGAAAATAAATGGTGGCTGCTATGAATGTTGATATTTTTAATAGCATTAGCTATTATTCAGGGAATGGAGGAATTCAAATCTATCCAAGACATCATAAAACGGAGTTTCCTGAACAGAGCCATTCTTTATCTAGTATGGTGGTGGCAGCGGGCCATGAAGTCAGTTCAGACAAACAGCGACCCTACATAGGGTTTCCGAAGGTGTAAATCTTTATGGGAGCAGAAAGCCTCATCTTTCTCCCACAGAACCACTGCAGAACAGCTGGTAGTTTCAACTACTGACCTTGAGGCAAGCAGTGCGACTCATAACCACTACGCTATGTGGTATATGTTGTTGTTGTTGTTGTTGTTATGTGCAGTGGAGTCGGTTCCCACTCATAGCGACCCTGTACAGGGTTTCCGAGGCTGTAAATCTTTATGGGAGCAGAAAGCCTCATCTTTCTCCCAGGGAACAGCTGGTAGTTTCAAACTGCTGACCTTGCAGTCTGCAGCCCAATTCATAACCCCTATGCTACCAGAAAAAACATAAAGTCTACAAACTGGAAAACCAGGAGGTTAAGACGGCATAGTGGTTACGAATCGGGCTGCTAACCTCAGGGTCAGCAGTTGAAACTACCAGCTGTTCTGCAGGAGAAAGATGAGGCTTTCTACTCCCATAAAGATTTACAGCCTCGGAAACCCTGTGCAGGGTCACTATGAGTCAGAACCGACTCCACGGCACATAACAACAACAACAACAAGCTAAACTATAGCAAGAAAAAGCCTCATCATCTTCCAGAGAGTCTGCATCAGTAGTAGGGCCTCTGCAACAATAAACGAGGGATAACATTCATGAAGGTTAGCCTCCTTTTCTTATTGTTGTTGTTGTTGTCGTTAAGTGCCATCGAGTCGATTCCGACCCATAGCGACCTTGTATACAGTTTCCAACGAGCAGCTGGTGAACTTGAACCATCAACCTTGCAGTTCAAATGACTGCAGTCTGACGCATTAGTTTACAGCGCCACACCAGGATTAGACGCTGTTCCACAAACTCTCTGCCACCAAAAAAATTAAGCCCTGCTTCCTGAATGCGAAACTTGGATGTAACAGAGTATCAGGATTATCTAGTCATGCTGAATGGACACAAAAGTTAGAAACAAAAACAACTAAATCTTAACTCTGACCTCAGAAATTTTTATTAGTTTAGAACTATGACCAAGTGGCCTAACATTCAGAGTTTCTTCCCATATAGCAGCTTCTTTTTTTCCTTTTTTTTTTAAGCTTTTATTGTGAATTAGGTAAAGGATTACATACCAAATTAGTTATCCCATTCAGTAATTCATATCACTGAATTTTGTTTCGCATCATCGATTACACACTCCACACTCTAATATCACTTGTTCCACTCACTCTCTCTGTTTCCTGCTTCCTTTCCACCTTATTTCCTAACCTTTCTACACTTTGTCCTTGGGAAATCCTGCCTTTTTGATCTCAAATGTAGATAATTCTAAACTATGTGTACTGGGAGCCGTATTCCTCCCCTTATAAACCTGTCTATTGTTTGGCTGAAAATTGAGTTATGGGACTGTAAGGCTTTTTGAAACCTTTTTGTACTAATAATTATATAGTTAATGAAAAGCTAGAGCTATAAGAAAAACAATTCTTGGATCATGAACACATGATTTGCTTACTACAAAATAATACAGTAAGATAAAAAAAAATTAACCAACTAAAAAGTCAAAATGTATGTGTAAAGAGAAAGGAAAAAAAGAGGGGATGGGGGGGTAGCAGGGACACCATTAAAAACAATTTCAACTTTGTGGAGGAGTAAAAAAATCAACATATCCTAATTTTCATAAGAAAACCAAAAATGAATATACAAAAATAAAGCCAAGGACATTTTAAAAGACCCGGTACTTAGTTCCCAATGTTTTAAAATAAAATATTTTTCTTACTTCAACATACAGACACATTCACAAACTCTCAGCCAATAAACACTGAACCCCTTACCTTCAAGATAGGTTTTTTGACTAGGTTTTTCGAGTCTCCCTTCTATCCCTACAGGGACATCTGTGAGAAGATAGGAAAACAGCTTGAGAGCTTACACAGTTCAGATTTTTCCATTGTTCTCTTCCTTCTTGACCATTTATGTTGTATGTTGTTGTTGTTGTTGTTGTCAGGTGCCATAGCGACCCCATGCATAGCAGAATGAAACAATGTCTGATCCTGGGCCAACCTCACTACCGCTGCCACATTTGATGCCATCAATGATGCCACCTGGCT
>NW_006408627.1:3585536-3589874 GCF_000296735.1 Chrysochloris asiatica
TGTAAAATTACAAATGTTTAAGAAATTTTTGGTTTTGGGGTGTTTCTTCCTGCTATCTAGTTGATACCATTCATAGGAACCTTATAGGGTAGAGAACTGCTCCTTAGGGTTTCTGAGACTGTAAATATTCACAGTAGCAGATAGCCTCTTCTTTCTCCTGCAGGGCAGATGGTAGGTTTAAATTGCAGATACTGTAATTAGCAGCTGAATGCTTATCCCAGTACCCCTTTAAGGAGAAAGGTACTGTTAGGCCAATGAGTCGGTTCTGACTCATGGCAACCCTATATAGAGTTTTCAAGTAGTGGCTGGTGGGCTTGTACCATCAACCTAGAGGTTAGCAGTTCAATGGTAATCCTGCAGTGCCACACCAGGACACCTTAAGGAGAGTTGTTAAATGCTGATGAGTCAGTTCTGACTCATAGTGACTGTGTACAGAGTTTATGAAGAGCGGCTGGCAAATTTGAACTATGGTTCAAACCAACATTGCAGTCGAGTGCTTATCCTTTAGCACCTCAGGAGAGTAGGGGCATTTTTTGTTTTTATTTACAGAAAAATGTTCTCAGGCAGAGGTAAAAGTAATGTTGAACCAAAGTAGGAATAAAATGTATATAAACAGGAGACTTCTTCCCAAGTATCGTATCTCTCTTCTGAGGCATAGATCCTTTTTCTAAAAGGAGAAGGAATCTAGCTTTCTTAGGATGCTAAGAGTCCTGGTGTGACACTGCAGGATAAGCACTGGACTACTAACCACAAGGTTGAGGGTTCAAACTCCCCAGCCCCTCCTCAGAAACCCTATATAGGTTTACTATACATTAGAACACACTCAAAGGTACTTAAGGGCAACAGAACGAATGTTACTAAGTGTTCAGAGTCATCTTAAGACCTGATTAATACATTTAAAGAGGTCTTTTAGCAGAGGTATTCATAAAATGGAGGCACAAGGAACATCATAGACCAACACAACCACATCCCTTTTCCCTCCTGCCTTTTCTCTATGTCAAAACAAAGCAAAATCAGAACAGAAGAAAGTGGTTAATTGTGCAGGAGGATAAGCACTGGACTGCTAACCTGTGACAAGGCCAGTGTTTCAAATCTACTGGCCATTCCCTAGAAACCCTATACAAGGTCGCTATGGGTCAGAATCAACTTGATTTTGGCAACTAAAGACCACCAACAACAACAATGTCTGACAGGTTTAAAAAGAACATTAAGATAGAAAGTTGACATTCTAGTGTTTCCAACTTGTCTTTTATTTTACTTTTTATCCTCTCAGACCTGTATAGCACAAACAGCATACTTGCTTCTCTAATCTCCTTTATCCCCTTTCATTTTACACCAATAATTTAAGTAATGGCTCCTCTTTCTAATCTTACACCCTTTTATGAAACCTCTATTCTAATTTTCAAAAGTAAAGTAAATATTTAATGAAATAACAATAAGCAACTAACAATAAAGGGTATATAGTATCATTAGTAATGGACATTATTTTAAAATGTCTTCAAAACTTAAGTAAAAATGACTTGAGGTCAATACTTAGAGCAAACAGCAGCTAGTGTTAATTAAAGCTTTTATTTATTACATACTAGGTACAGTGTTAAGCACTGCCTCATTTAAGTCTTACTATACTTTTGGGTCCTGGTGTGGCGCTGTGGGTTAATGCTACAGACTGCAAAGCCGTGTGAACTGCAAGGTCAGTGGTTCAAGCTCACCAGCTGCTTCTCGGAAACCTATACAGGGCTGCTATGGGTCGGAACCAACTCAACAGCACTTAAAAACAACCATACATTTGGTGTGGTGCTATGAGTTAATGCATTGTACTGCAAAGTCATTTGAACCATAAGGCTGGCAGTTCAAGCTCACCAGTCGCTTCTCGGAAACCGTATAAAGGGTCACCGTGGGTCAGAATCAACTTGACGGCACTTAACAACAAGAAGATACTTCTATTAAACACTATTAAGAAATCCCTATTAGAAATGAAGTTATTGGTTGAGTGGTGATGGGTGTCAGTTTCAGCTCCAGTGACTCTATGTAAGATTTCACCTGCTATAAATCATTATGGGAGCAGAAAAAGCCTCATCTTTCTCCCACAGAATGGCTGGTAGATTCAAATTGCTGACCTGTGGTTAGCAGTCCAACTCATAACCCATAACACTACCAGAGCTCCAACAGTTGAGTGGCAATAAGCAAAAGCCATGATTTAAACCAGAAAGTATGACTAAGTTTGAGATCTTAACCTAATTGCATTTTTTCACTTTATGTCTACTTTTAAAAACTTTATACATATTTTATTGCACTGCTGATGTTGTTGTTGTTATGAGCCATGGAACTGGCTCAGACTCATAGCGACCCTGTACAGTTTTCCAAGGCTGTAAATCTTTACAAGAGCAGAAAGCCTCATCTTTCTCCCACAGAAGGAAGAGCTGGTAGTTTCGAACTACTGACCTTGCGGTTTGCAGCCCAATTCATAACCACTATGCTACCAGAGCTCCTTACACTGCTAAAACCAGTGAATAATTTGTTCTCAAAACACATGTCAACTAAGAGACTGTTGTTGTTAAGTGCTGTAGAGTGAGTCAGTTCTGACTCATAGTGACCCTGTATAGTGTTTCCAAGGAGCAGTTGGTGGGTTTGAACCACCGACCTTGTGGTTAGCAATCCAATGCTAATGCTACAGCACCATACCAGGACTTCAACTAAGGGGTGCTCAGGGTCAAAAAGGAACTTGGTGTTATGAGCAGAAAACCCCAGGCTATAGTCAATGAACCAAAAGTCTTAGGTTTAAAATAAAAAAAAACACATCAAGAAATAAAATGATTCGCTTTTTAAGTTCTAAATTTTAAGTATCGTTTCCTGAATAAAGGAAAATTGAACACACACAAGTAATTAAAGATTAACTTTTGCAGATAATGCCAAGTACATCAAATTTCACTTTCAGGAACACAACTCTTCACAAACTAGCATTACAAACGCAACCCACAATAATGCTGTTTTGTTGTTAAGTGTTGTCAAGCAGGTTCCTACTCACAGCAACCCTGTAAAGGGCTGCCCAGGAGCAGCTGATGAGTTTGAACCTCCAACCTTGCAGTCCAGTGCATTACCCTGTAGCACCACAAAAGTACTTCTCCATCCAAGGAGCCCTGATGGCACAAAGGTTAGGCATTTGGCTAACTAAGAGTTTAGCAGTTTGAACCTACCAAGATGCTCTGTGGGAGAAAAGACTGATGACCTGTTTCCAACTAGAGAGATTACAACTAGAAAACCCTACAGGGCAGTTCTGACTCTGCCATAGGGGTTGAATGCTATGAGTCAGAATCGATTTGGCTTGACAGCAACTAACATCAACATTTCCCCATCACTAAAACAGTGACAACTGCTAGCTGGTGAATAGTTATACGTGATTGTGCTACTACATTCTGTGAATGCATTTAACTGTAATTGGCCCTTAGCCAATTTGGTATATTAAATACCCTCACGATTCTACAGTAATAGTTAATATTTTATAATAATTTAATTGCAATTAAAAATAGCCATGTTAGAGTTAATAAAACAAAATCATCTTAATAACCTAAGCCCTCCTACTCTTAAATACTTTCTGGAGAATGAAGTGAGATCAATGAATATTTTATGAGCATTATCAGGCTAATGAAAAGTACCACTTGGAAAAGTCTACGTAAGATAGAAAAACAACTGATTTGATCAAAGACAGCAGAATAAACACCCTTTTTTGTGTTTTTAAAAAAAAAATAAGTGCAGATAATGTTATGTACTTTCTGATTACAAAGCTAGAAGGCAAAACAAAACACTTGTTTAAAGCTTAAGCTTAAGCTCTCTGAATAAAAAAGAAAGCAGAAGAAAGAAGAGTGATAAGAGACTTAGAATCAATTAGTCCAGTAACTAATGGAACAGGACAATACCAGGTTCCATGACTCTGGGATGAGAAGAACTAGACAGTGCCTGGCTACCACTGCCAACTGCCTCGACAGGGATCACATTAGACAGTCCCCGATATAACGGGAGAAAATGTGGAACAAACATCAAAATTATTTCATTAAAAACAAACTAGCAGGTTTACTGGTCAGAAAGAGAATGGAGCAACCTGAGACTATGGCTGGCTCTTGACCACCCTTCAGGTCTGGAATGGAACTCACCCTCATGTCCCAATTTTCACCAAACCAATGGATAGGTTTACAGTGGAAGGAACAATACTAGTAAGGTATGCTCACCATGGAATGGTCAATCATTCAAAATCAAAAGGGCAACATCTTCCTAAGGACACAGTTAAGAAGGTGGGTGGAATGCAAATAAGAATCACCCAGAGAAAGCAGGATCACTGTTGCA
>NW_006408627.1:3590052-3629034 GCF_000296735.1 Chrysochloris asiatica
GTGGGGGGGGGAACGGGGAGGCACATATTTAAACAAATTTTAAATATTTTATTTGAAAACAACTTTAAACTCACAGAAAAATAAGAACACGGAAATTATCTATTTACTCAGATTTATGTTCACATGTTTTCATCAGTTATGCTCATAAACTCTTTCTTATTCTCCTGCTTTACACACCTACAATTTTTTTTCTGAATCCACTGAGAATAAATTATGTTCCTTGCTTCAATGTATATTTCCTAGAAGTGGATGTATTACCTTTTCTAACCACAATATTACTATTGTTGTTATTGCTGTTAAGTGCCGTGGAGTCGGTTCCGACTCATAGCGACCCTACACAGGGTTTCCGAGGCTGTAAATTTTTACGGGAGCAGAAAGCCTCATCTCTCTCCCGTGGAGCGGCTTGTAGTTTCAAACTGCTGACCTTGCGGCTCGCAGCCCGATTCGTAACCACTACGCTACCAGAGCTCCTTTTACAATATTACTATTAGTGTCAGTAAATTGTTACTTTATTATATTGTGACAACTCATAACTTTTTTTTCTTTTTTTTTAAGCACTAGGAGTCTTTCTTACAGAACAAGGAATTGTGTGGATCAGGGCTGTGTTCTTTCATGATACTTGTCTATTTGTATGCTGAGCAAATAATCCAAGAAACTGGACTATATGAAAAAGAACATGGCATCAAGTTTGGAGAAAGACTCATTAACAACCTGGGATATGCAGATTAACACAACCTTGTTTGTTGAAAGTAAAAAGGAAAAGAAGACTTGAAGCACTTACTGATGAAGATCAAACTATAATCTTCAGCATAAATCACCAAAAAATGAAAATCCTCCCAACTGGACCAAATAAACATCATGATTAACACATAAAAGACTGAAGTAGTCAGGGACCTCAATTTTACTAGAAAACAGCAACCAAGAAATCAAATGATATACTGGATTGGGCAAATCTGCTACCAAAGACCTCTTTAAAGTGTTAAAAAGCAAAGACGTCACATTTTGAGGGTTAAGGTAAGTCTGACCTTAGCCAGGGTATTTTCAATGGCCTCATATGCATGGGAAAGTGCAACTGAAAAGAATTGATGCCTTTGAATTATGGTGTTGGTAAAAAGAACATTGAATGGACTCTCTTAAGAAGAAACAAATCTATCTTGGAAAAAGTACAGCCAGAATGCTCCTTAGAAGCAAAAATGGGGAAATTCATGCCATGTACTTTGGGTAAGCGATCAGGACAGAACAGTCCCTGGAGAAGGATATCATAATTGATGGACTGATAAAAAATAAAAAATAAAAAAAGATTGATACAGTGGCTGAAACAATGGACTTAAATACAGCAACAATGTGAAGACAGCGCAAGACAGAGTCATGCTTTGTTCTACTGCTCATGGGGTTGCTATGAGTCTCAATGGACTCAATGGCACATAACAGTATCTCTAATCTGTGGTCCAGCTTCCTTTTTTTTCCTCAAACACACTCCAATAATATCTTTGATAGCATTTTCTTCCCTATTCAGCACAGGATCTAATTAATGGAGGGCCAGGTACTGCATTTAGTAGTCACCTCTCTTGTTTCCTTTAATTCTACAGCTCTCTATCTTTTGTGACACTGACTTTGACTTTTTTTGTAAAACTAAAGTTTTCCCCCGCTTCTTTTTAATAAGACCTTTCTCAATTTCGTTTGTCTGATGTTTATTCATGATTAGATTCGGGTTATTCAGTCTTCACCAGAACATTCACAGATACTGAAGGGTCCCCTCCGGATGTCCTATCTGGAATCACATGGTGTCCATCTGCTCTATATTGTTGTCAGATGTTTCCAATATATAATCATTTTTTCCCTTGCAACTAAAATGCAGACTTTGGGGAGACACTTTAAAACCATGGAAATATCCTGTTCCTCACCAATATTTCCCCCAGGTTCTGTAAGATTCTTGCCCCGTCTCCTCTTAAATATGATGGATGCAAAATTTTCCAGCTCTAGAACTCAGCATTCTACTATGAGCCAAAACCTTCCTCCATTTATTCATTTCTTATTACTTTATTACTGTTGTTGTTGCTGTTTTGTGTCATCAAGTCATTTCCAACTCACAGTGACCCTGCACAGGGTTTCCACAACGTGGCTGGTGGCTTTAAATCGCCGACCTTGACCCTGCTGTTCACTACGTATGCTACAGCACGACACCAAGACCCCTTATTATTATAGAGAAGGAATTTCTATTTTTAATGTTACACATTTATTATTATACATGATTATTCTGATGTTCAAATTGGCAAAAATTTGGAAAACAGGAGGGCCAACAGATTTCCTGCAACATGCTCCCATTTTAATGTTTTTAATGTTTTATTTTCTAGAATAAAATAATGTTTCAGGCTCACTTTGTATGTACCCCGTTTAGATCTGGAATAAGCCATTTCTCTGAGGAGCCCTTGTTCCTCAGAGAGTAAGGGACACTGAACTAGAGACCATGATTTGGAAGTTAGGGATGTTCCCTGCTAATGGGAAATTACCTGTAAAATATATGTGCACATATACACATACGGAGTCCTGGTGTGGTACTGTGGGTTAATGGGCTGGACCACAAGGTCAGTTTGAACGGCAAGGTTGGCGGTTCAAGCTCACCAGTTGCTTCTTCGAAATCCTACACAGGGTTGCTGTGAGTTGGGAACAACCTGAGGACACCAAACATTAACATATACACATATATATACAAATGTATGCATACATATACATTTATACATACACATGCATGTACACACAAACATATTGATTTTTAAAATGATCCACATACATACTTCCAAGATTCCAGTCTATCTCCACAAGATTCTTTCTAGTCTTCCCTCATTTTGTTTTTGGGTGTCCCTGCTTTCTCAGTAAGAACTGTAGTTCCAACACCAAAACAAACATTTACCTAATGCATATTGTTAAGTGCCATCCAGTTCATTCCAACTTATCGTGGCCCCGTATAAGGCTTTCCAGGCTATAAATCTTTGCAGAAGCAAAAAGCCTCATCTCTCTCCCACAGAGTAGCTGGTGGGCTCAAACTGCTGACCTTGCAGTTAACAGTCTAGTGCCTATCTTATGTTGTTGTTGAGTGCCATCGACTTGGTTCTGACTTATAGCCATGGTGTCAGTTCCAACACATAGCAACCCTGTATAGAGTTTCCAAGGAGTGACTTTGCGGTTCATACCGACCTTGCAGTCTAGTGCTTATCCTACAGTGCCACACCAAGACTTCTGACCTTGCTATATGGTGGTAGTTGTGGTTATGTGCTGTGGAGTTGGTTCTGACTCATAGCGACCCTGTATAGGGTTTCCGAGGCTGTAAATCTTTACAAATGTAAAGCCTCATCTTTCTCCCGAGGAACCGCTGGTAGTTTCAAACTGCTGACCTAGAGGTTGGCAGCCCGACTCGTAACCACCACGCTACCACAGCTCCTTACCTTGCTATATAGTATATGGTACATCTATGTAGTGGTTATGATCGGGCTGCGAGCCTTAAGGTCAGTAGTTCAAAACCACCAGCTTTTCCTAGGGAGAAAGATAAGGCTTTCTGCTCCCGTAAAGACTTACAGCCTCAGAAACCCTGTACAAAGTCGCTATGGGTTAGAATCGACTCAACAGCACTTAACAACAACAACAAAAATACTTCAGAATGTTTTGTCCATATCACTACAAAATACAACAACGAAACCTAACAGAGTTCAAGAACTGTTTGCTCCCTCTTGCCCCATTCAAAGCTGAGGGCACATAGAGAATACAAGAAATGTCCTTACATGCCTAGTTAAGAGCCCTTCATGGCACTGATACCACTAGACACCCAGACATGAACTCTAGACTTAGCAAGGGAGACCAACATGATGAAGGTTTCCCTACCGCAACTCCTTATTGCAAATTCTAAATTATAGACATTTCAGATTAAGGTATATTATAGTATTTGTTAATTATACAGTGAGTCTTAAGTAGAAACTCTGTTGATGAGGAAAATAAAGAGGCTCAATCTAAGTGTAATTATATGAGAAGCTGTAACTCATGTCCTGGCTTTAATAAGCATTTGTCAAAACTACATATGCTTTAAAAAAAAAAAGTTAAGAAACCAAACAAAAAACCTCCACTACGTATGCTTTAATTGACAGCAAAAGTTGTTTTGAATCAGTACAGTTTATTAGACCTTAGTGACTCAGATCTTCTCTCTCCTAACTTTAATTATATGAAACAAAAATCATGCTGGCATTTTCATATTAATGAAAGTATAGGCTTAATAGAAGAAAAAGTATTAGCGAGAAAAATCTTTGAAGTCAAACAATGAAAGTTTGTTCTCCACCACATTATCGATTCTTTCTTTTTTCATTGTATAACCCACTCAAGGGTACTCACTTTTTACAATTTGATATGCAACTTTTCATTTGTTTTCTATGCACAAATGGTATACACACAGATATCTATAGATACCGTACATGCTTTCGCATACACACAACATATGCCATGTTAGTACCCTAGAAAGCAAAATAAAAGCCGATTTTGAAGTGAAGTCTTTATAGTTGAAGTACTATAAAACAAAATCTAAAAGGGAAGAAAGATCAAAGTCAACCAAGAAAAAAAAATTAAGTTACAAATATAGTTAGATGCTTCAGCTAATGTTTTGAGAACTTTCAGAATATATCATTGCCTCTGTAGCAGACACTTCTGAGTACGCTGCATAGCTTGCAATCACTCCCTTTTCTGTGCATGATCAATATCTGTGTTCACCAGAATCTGTCACGGCCAAACAAACAAATCAAAATATAAAGCCTCTTAACAATCAGGTCGATAAGATAACCCACGTCATAGATCAAGTAAAATTCTCTTCCAGCCAGTCTGGTGGTTAAGTTTAGTAACAGAATAACCAGGGGGCATGAAAAGTGGTTATATAAGAACTCAATTGCATGAACCTATAACTAAGACTCACCTTACTCGTTTGCACAAGTCTCTCCTCATATGCATGTGAAAGCTGGACAGTGAATAAGGAAGACTGTAGAAGAATTGATTCTTTTGAGTTATGTATGGTGTTGGAGGAGAATATTGAAAGTGCCATGGACTGCCAAAAGAACAAAGAGATCTGTGTTGGAAGAAGTGCAACCAGAGTGCTCCTTGGAGGCCAAGATGGCCAAACTTCGTCTCTCCTACTTTAGAAATATTGTCAGGAAGGACCAGTCACTGGAGAAGGATGTCATGTTTGGTAAGGTGGAGGTTCAGAGAAAAAGAGGAAGACCCCCAGCAAGATGGATTGGCAAAGTGGCAGCATCAATGGGCTCAAGCGTGGCAAAAATTGTGAGATTAGCCCAGGATCAGACAGTGTTTCATTCTGTTGTGCATAGGGTCGCTGAGTTGGTACCGACTTGATGGCACCTAACAACAACAACCCATAGGGCACCATACCTAAGGTAGAAGAATTCCCTGACTAATTCTTAACAGGTAAATGACACCGAGCTCTTTGAACTACAGAAATAATGATGGCTAAACAGACACCAATTCTGATTTGCCTCTGCCATTACCACGACCTATGGTGTTGTTGTTGTTAAGTGCAGTTGAGTCCGTTCTAACTCATAGCCACCCTGCATAGGGCTTCCCAGGAGCAGCTGGTGAGTTTGAACCCTTGACCTTGCGGTTCACTCTCTGGCGCCACACCAGGACTACCCATTACACATACGTGAATACATATACATAGCTGATCCAGCAATATACTTCAAATGGCAATGGGTCAATGTCCAGGGACCTTACTAATCTTTTCAAACTGCTTCTTATTCAGAAGCTGCAGTCCTTAATAGTAGGAAGGTAAGCCTTCTTAAAGCTGGATACACCAGCTACTTACTACTACCCCAGCTGAAACCTTCTGAAATCAGAGAGTTGTCATGCAGGATATAAAATAGGTTCTGAAATCAGTATATGATGTCTCCCAACTCGGGAACACACTGGATGTGGGAACCAAACAATTAAAGTGAAGACAATGTCTTTCACCTGCTCTCAAATTTCTGCTGAGCTCAAGAACTTTAGAATCTAGTGATCTATAAGTTCATACCCAAGGAACAACATCTACTTCATTTTATATGTAAAATATTCTGGAGTGTGGTGGCTCTCTGTAGGATATGCCCTGGACTTCAAGCCACAAGGTTGGAGGTTCCAGCCCACCACCTGCTCCATGGGAAAAGATGAAGCTTTCTGTTCCTGCAAAGATTCGGAAAGGCTATCCAGGGTCAGTAGGAATCAGAACCGACATGACAACACTTAACAACAACTACATATTTTATATATACATTATGTTCAACATGAGCTCTGGTAGCGTAGTGGTTACGAATTGGGCTGCAAACCTTAAGGTCAGCGGTTCGAAACTACCAGCCGCTCCGCGGGAGAAAGATGAGGCTTTCTACTCCCGTAAGGATTTACACCCTCGGAAACCCTGTACAGGGTCGCTATGGGTCGGAACCGACTCGAAGGCACTTAACAACAACAACATTAATATACCATGAGACCTAATAACTGTTCCACTCTATTTCCGGAGTTTGATTACCTCATGATAGCAGGCAAACAAACAAAGATGGAAGCTGCAGAATTGGTTAGGGATGACTATCCCTCACTATAAAGGCAAATAGGATTGCTACTATACCCCTAAAACTAGCAGAACCCAAGTGAATCTCCTGGAATATCTTCTGGTCATGCAATGCACAGTGTTAAGGTTAGTGTAAGCGTACTACAATTCCATACAGTGGAAACTACCAAGGACTCCCTTTTAGGAGTAAAGGGTTGAGTCAGTTTGCTAGGAATAGGACCCTGATGAGTCAAGATACTAGCAGAAGGAAACAGAAAGATGTAGTCAGAAATGAAATAGTTCAGGGCTTTGTGCACAGATGCAAAACTAGTCACAGATGTGCAGCAGTATGCATCCCTGTCCTTCCCTTTTAAGTACGTTTTCTGTTTATTTCCTTCCTTTTCCCCAGTGATATAGATGGCAACTTGGCAGGAGTTAGATTTGCCATTCAGTGCATAGATTGTAGAAGGCCACAAAAGAATTACCGTGAAAGCGAGGCAGCAGCAACAGTACCCCAAATCAGTAGCCTTATTAACAGGTTCTGGATGCATTTGGATTTTCTGCCACTGATCAAATGACATCAACAGGTGGGACAGCAAGATAATCCCTGCATTTATACAAGCAGAGAGGGTGGCAGGCGAAAAGAGAAAGATGCTGTAGCACCTTTTGGAGAACCGCCCAGCTTTTGATTTCCCTTTCTCTAGAAATATCTCAAGCACAGTGGGCTGGACTCCTGAGGTCCTACATCCATGGGACTGGTAGAGACAGATACCTGACTCAAACTAATCTGATCCTTTCACGTTGGAATATAAACACGGAAAAGATAATGCAGAGACAAAAATCTTTAGAATCACAATGAATGGCTGGGGTGTGGGAAAAACGGTTTAAGGACCCACAGCAATGAGATTCCCTGAGCTCCTCCAGTTTCTTCTGTTCAAGCCCTTCTTATTCAATTCATTAGTTAGTCCTCAGTAGGAGTTCCACAAATCTCCCAGCCCCTGGAAGCTACTATCAGTTGATTAAAACAGAACAAAGCAAAATGCCAGCAGGACTTTTCTCAGGAGTAAATGAAAGGTGTAGAAAGGTCTTTTAACATCAAACCATCATAATCATACATTTTCCTTGTTTCCTCTTACCCACTCAGAAACTCCTGTGCTGTTGCCTTCAGAATTGTGCCATTAGAGTCCTTGTGCCTAATACGGCTTTTTCACATCCTCCTATTTTGCAAGAAAGCATTTTTACTCCAAAGCTTTGGTTTGTTCATTTTACCAGCAGTTCCCCGTTAAGCATCAGCAGTTCTCTGTATCTTGTGATGCCTACAAGTGCCAAGACAGAAGACTAAGTGATTACTGATTAACATGGAAATTATTTTTTCCCTTAAAAGTCACTTTTCTGCTCTCCATGTACCTTCGCTTCTCCTGTAACTTATAATCAAGTCATCAATATGAACTTGTGACAGATATTTAAGCAGCTTCAGACCAAATTGAGGAGTCAGGACCAAATCATCATTCACACTAACTCACACCAACTTTAAAGGTTAGTGACTAGGCTTTCTAGTTTGTTCTGAAATTCACTCTATTTCCACTCATGTATCCTCCTCCTAACCTTGTTTATATCTCAGTTATTTTAATGAAGCTTCGATTTTGGGCCTTTTGGAGGTTCCTACTCTGGCTGCTGCCTCATTTTGTCCTAAGATTGAACCCCTGTCTTTGAATTATCAGTGCCAATCCCAAAGACTTGGTACCAAGATCTAAGGTCCAGTATTCAAAGACAGAATTATCTAGGCGGTCTCACTGATAGTGATACAAACATAAGCATGCATGTATGTATTCCATCACTCACCTGTCAGTTTGCCATACTATGGTGGTTTGCCTTTTGCTATGTCATCAGTATTTTAAATACCAGAGGGCCAACCATGATGGAAAGGTTTCAGCGAGTTTCCAGACTAAGACAGACTAGGAAGGAGGAGAGGTGGACCACTTGTAAATGGTTAGCTGCTGGAAACTTTACGAATAACAGAGGAGCAGTGTCAGATATGGAGTCCTGGTATGGCGCTGTGGGTTAATGCGCTGGACTGTGAAGTTGGTTTGAACCACAAGGTCGGCATTTCAAGCCCACCAGCTGCTCCTCAGAAACCCTATACAGAGTCGCTATGGGTCAGAACCGACTCAACAGCACTTAACAACAACAGCGTCAGCTACAGTGCCAGATGATGAGCCCCTTCAGGTTGGAAGGCACTCAAAATATGGCTACAAATAGCTGCCTCCTCAAAGTAGAGTTTACCTTAAAGATTTAGATGGTGTTACGCTTTCAGAACTTTTATTTGCTGATGGGACAAACCCAAAATGAGAAGAAACAGTTGAAATATCCATTAAAAATCTGAACATGGAATGTACCCATATTCCACGTGCTTCTTTTGAATTTCCATTAACAGTAAGCTGACTAGATTACTATCTATTTTACCCTTAGCATAGAGTCCTGGTGTGGCAGTGTAGTATAAGCACTAGACTTCTAACCACGAGGTCGATGGTTCAAACCCACCATCTGCTCCTTGGAAACCCTATACAGGGTCGCTATGAGTTGGAACAACTTGATAGCACTTAACAACAACAACATGGCCTACCAAAGAGAACTTTTGCTGAGTATGCATAGCAATAGATCAGTTCTATATATCACAGAACGCTTTCTACAGTAACCTCTGCCCTCCTCTAACACTTGGCCATGCTTTATCACATCACAAAAAAGTAAATAAAAAAGAAATCAAACCCACTTCAGTGAGTCAGCTGCAATGCACAGCAGCCCTGGAACGACACAGTAGGCCTGCCCTATAGGATTGCCAAGGTATGAGTTTTACAGAAGCGGACACTCACATCTTTCTCCTATGGAGGGGCTGGTGAGTTCAAACTGCCCACATTTCAGTTAGCAGTCCAGTGCTTATCCACTACACCAGCAGGGCTCTTCTAAATATGGCATAGCTGTCAAATCTTCAGACATGGCAAACTTTTAAAATTGAGAAACAGATTTTTTTTTTAATCATTTTGTATCTACTCCTCACTTAAAGAGCTCTGGTAGCGTAGAGGATTATGAGGTAGGCTGCTAACTACAAGGTCAATAGTTCATATCTACCAGTCACTCCATGGGAGAAAGATGGGGCTTTCTTCTCCCATAAAGATTTACAGCCTCGGAAACCCTATAAAAGGGTCACTATGAGTCAGAACCAACTCGGTAGCATACAACCACCATTAACTCACTTAAAAGACTATCTTGTTATCTGACATTTCTCATTGACAATAGCTTTGAAAAAATTCTCGGGTGGTGTCTCCAATGGTCCAGGCCCTGCTTGGAACTGCAGCGGCCCAGAGTATCTTCTGTGGGTCACCCCAAATGATATGCAGGAAGCCCCAGAGATAACTAAGCACACAAGAGGCAGCAGCAGTCTGACAGTGAGACACTGTGGAACCTTAAATTTATTGGATATGACTTTTCAACCCACAGTCTTCTTAATTCCCACCAAATAATTAGGTGGAACACACAAAGGGTCCCAGGACTCTATTGCTGGGATTGGTTAGTTTTGCCATCCAGCTAGGTTTAAAAGGAGCCATCTCAAAAGCAGGAACCATCAAGAAAGCAGAGCAGAGTTGAGTTCTCTACCTAGAAAACTGGTGACAGCAGAGGCAATGGCAGTGGCGGTGGCATGGAGAGCCAGAGCAGTTGTAGGCTTACAGGCAGGAAGCAGGCTCGCAGACAGGCTCGCAGATTGTGCCCGTTGGGCATTTACAGACTGACCCGATCAGGGCAGAGGCCGAGAGGCTGAGAAGCCAAAGACAAGAACAAGGTGTTCCGATTGGAAAACTGCTGCATCCTGAGTTGAAATCCGTGTTCACTTCCCTAATAAACCCCATAATCTGAGTATTGCGTGAGTGCTGTGTGGCCATTGCAATGGATTATCGAATCCAGAAGTGAAGCGGTGTGCTGTGGGAGGGATGGCTGGTGTCAGAATAAGGTAAAAAAGGTAGGAGGGATGGAAGCGTGTTTGACCCCCACTTCAAGGACACTGTCTTTGGCTGGTTGAGTTTCATTCTCCTTCCCCTTTGTGAAGCCAGAGGAAGTCAGGCATAGCCTCCACATGTTTTCTTGCAGACTCCTCCCATTCATATGCAACATTTCGGTCAGACCACAGAGAGATAATGTAAGGTCACAGGCAGGCAGAGGGAGCTCAAATGCCAGGAAGGTCAGAGGGGGCCCGGAAGGGGACCTCCTAAGGCTGAGGGCCTGGGGCAGACAAAGGATGAGTGAGGTCCCTCCCTACCCAGGGCAGGATGCTATAAGCAGCAGGCAACACCTTATGGTGGTACGGAATATAGGATACCCTGCCACACACATCCAAAGACAGGTCAGGAGTTCTTACAGAGGGCTATGAGTGACAGGAGGTGCAGACTGGGGTGGGAGGGAAACAACACTGATGCTGAAGATGGGGCACAGTCAGACTCTTGCTGATTTCCCATAATGACATGTCTTTGGAATATAACCATATAAATAAGTGAGGAGTGGGTGTATTTTCTAAACAATATGAGCTGAAAGCTTTCAATATAGTATTATTAATACAACATAATACCAAAAAAAATTCACGGACATTTTCCAAGCCAACTGTTTTTGTTTGTTTGCTTCTTTGTTTGTTTGTTTATTAAGTGTAGCCTTTATACCATACAGGAATGGCAATCTTATTCCCAAGCATTCTAACAGCAATTCTTTTGATACAAAATAAACAATATATACCAGAATAACAAAATAATGTAAGCTCATTCCAATTCACAGCCAACCCTATAAAAAAAGAACAGAACTGTCCATAGAGTTTCCTAAGCTTATTCATTACACAGCAGATCAGGTCTGTTCTCTCCCACAGAGCCACTGAGTGGGTTTGAACTGCCAGCCTTTCATTAAACAGCCAAAAGCTAAAGAAAGGCCTCTTCAAAACAGTGTGATAGAGCCAGTCATGTAAATGGGTATCTCTTTTGATTAATGCTAAATGTTTCTTTACAAAATTCACTAGATTTCTAATTCCTTTAATGCTAAAAGGGAGACATTTTCTAAAATGTAGTTTTGTTATTAATACTACACCCTCATTAAAAGTGCTCCCGTTATGGCCTTGTCTAAACTTTGATTCCTAACTAAAGATCAAGACACAAATGAGATTATGTCAGATATAAAAACTCAAAAGCAACCCAAGATTCTAGAAGGTTAAGTATTTACTTTGTTCTGACTCAGCAATCCTGTATAGGGTATCCAAGGCAATAAATCTTCAGGAGAACAGAAAGCCTCATCTTTCTCCCAGGTATTTTACCTTGTTGTGTTTAGACCCCTTGTAAACCGAGAAAGCTAGATTACAAATAAGTGTGATAGATAATAAGGAACTCCAAATTCTGTGGCTAGGGGGTGAAACCAATGAAACTTCCAAACAGATGCTATTACCACATTATCTAATACTTATCCATCATGAACTAGTTTACGAGCTTATTGAAAAGAATGGTATCTTAGGATCTTAGTATTTTCAACACATAGACAGTTAAATGCTTGTTGAATTAAAGAAATCAAGGTTTCAGAAGGTGAGTCAAAGAAAATTTACACTGCAATACAGTAACCAAGTCCTATTCACTGCCAGGGAGAAACTTATTCTAAGAATACCAAGTGTGATGGGATTTCTAAGTTCCCCTTCACCAAAACAACCCCTACTGATCCATCAACACAATGCAAAATATAATTCTCATTGAAGGTTCACCTCACCTAACCTCACCCTCTCCTTTTTTGCACCACCGCATAATGATTTTCTTCCATTCTAAATTTATATCACTAGAACCTTTCCATCAATCTAGCACTACATTTAATCTTCTAATTCTTCTTTTTTTTTTTTTTTTTTTAAATAATTGTTCTGTTTTGTTCTTTTTGTTCTAAGAATGGAGATTCTTATTCAGAGACAGATTTGGTCAAATCTGTGTTATCAAGACATTTATCTATACCTGACCAGAGGTTTCAGAGGCTACTATACAGTCAACTAGTTTAAAGTTATGTTAAATATGAACATTTTCCTAATAATACTCTTAACACACATCTCATTTATCTCCCTTCCTAAGAAATGCATAATCTTACTTTAAATAGCTAAAAAGTCTATAATAAACTACAGAGTTTCATAAGGGTTGAGATACTCTGGTTAACGTGCATTCAAAATGGTGTGGCCAGTGGAAAAGCAAGCATTATAAAATATGAATGCAATCCTTACCACCATACATTGAGCCATTTTTCCCCCCCGTTAAAAAAAAAAAAAAGGTAGTCTTAAAAGAAAAAAAGTCTCATTCTATAAAGATTTATCCTTTCCAAATCACAGTAAAAAGAATTTGAGTAATAACTACCAATTTTGTTTTATATTATATATATATATATATATATATATATATATATATACACCCAAAGATATCTCACTGAAAATTGGTATCTGATACAACAGAACAACACTGGCAGAATGTATTATTGTAGTGACAATACTGAGGTTGATTGTTACAAACATACTGACATATTAAACTCATTGAGTATTTATAGAGAACATTGGTCCAATAACAAAATTGGAGAACAGCAGCTGGAAATGTATCTCACTCAATGTTCAGAGATAAAAGGGTTAACCATTCTTTCCGTTATTTTCTGCAGATAGTCCTTTTTCATATTGAAATTTGATGGCAATTAAATTCTGGAGTTTTCCCAAGCTACTGTATGAACAGGATGCTGAAGGCCATCACTATGCAGCATACTGCAACAGAAGGACTCTTTTGTTCACCAATCCTGGCACACTTCCAAAATATACCCAACAATCCAGTTTTATTTCTGTCCAGGACACTGGGTGTCAAGGATCGGATATAAGCACAGGTACATATAAGCAGCAAGATTACAGTCAACAGACTCTGAAAATTGAAAATGGCAGACATAGTGAGGCCGGCGAAGCCCCAGCCACATCACCCTTCCGGGCCCAGGGCGGAAAAGGCATAATTATCCTTTAAATACATTTTTCTAACTTATTTTGGTAGCGCTTTTATACACTTCAAGAAAGCGTTATTGGCCAATATATTTATTGCTAAATTGTTCTTCAAAGACATGCTTATTTTCATTGCAACAAAAGTGAAAGTGAGTTGAACTCTGATGAAGAAAACAATTCTGATGGGAAAATAAATTTAGTTTTAACTCCAATATGCATTCACTATACTATCTATAAATATTTTTTATATAAAAAAATTTTTTGTTAATCCCTTCATTTCAACACTTGATGGAATGAACGAGCCTAACTCAAATCCTGTATATTAGCATAGTACTCTCTGGTAGCGTAGTGGTTACGAATCGGGCTGCAAACCTTAAGATGATCAGCGGTTCGAAACTACCAGCTGCTCCGCGGGAGAAAGATCAGGCTTTCTGCTCCCGTAAAGATTTACACCCTCAGAAACCCTGTACAGGGTCGCTATGGGTCGGGACTGACTCGATGACACTTAACAACCACCACCACCCCCATAAAGATCTAGTCTCAAAAACACTGTGGAGCAGTTCTACTATGTCCTAAAGTGTCGCTATGAGTCGGAATCAACTTGAAAGCAACAAGTTGGGTTTTGGTTTTAACATACTTGTGGTGCAGATACTTAGACTACAATTTGCTAAAGTACCTTATACAAAACATAATAATACTCTGCAACTGTTTAACTATACTATAAGCACTCCTTCTATTTTGCCCATGTGTGTCAGATGACAACTGACTTCCATGGGATTCTCTTAAAAGACGCAGATTGCCAGGCATATGCATAGCTTCAATGGTGCCAGTAAGTAGGTTCAAACCACCAACCTTTAAATTAATAGCTAAAAGAAGCCATTTGTACAATACAGGGAAGGGACTTAGCCTGATTGCACAGAATTCTCTTAGTTCCCCTCGCTCTCTCTCTTTCTCCCCCTTTGCGTCGAACATGTTGCCATTCACCCACATTTTTCCTTGCCTTCTTTCTCCAGCCTTTACTTTAAACCAGCTATTGATAGCTATACCTCTTGGCAATGATGAACTCAATAATATCAACATAATTTTTTCAATAAAACAAAATCTGTTTTACTCAGAGATAATAGAAATACTTTAAACATTAGGGCTTCAAGAACAATAAAAAAGCAAAATAAATCAAATTTCATTTCAACCAAAGAGATAACTCGTGTAATTTATTTCTGGGTGTAGCAAATTAAATGAAATACATAAAGTATATCTGTCATTGATCCTACAGATCAAATTATCCTTATAAAGGATACATATTAAAGAAGTCATATTTAATACCATTTTCATGGTGAACTTGCAAAATGCTTTAGAACCAAAAGTAAAAGTTTTCATAATAAAAGTATAGTTCTTCAAAATGTTTCACTTTATTCCTAATCCTTACCTTAATTTTTGTTGTTAAGTGCCATCCAGTCAATTCCAACTCAGAGAGACCGCATGTGACGGAGTAGAACTGTCCACTAGAATTTTCTTGGTTGTAATCTTTAGGGAGACCTGTGTGGTAGCGTAGTGGTTACAAATCAGGCTGTGAACCTTAAGGTCAACAGTTCGAAACTACCAGCTGTTCCACAGGAGAAAGATGAGGCTTTCTGCTCCCGTACAGATTTACAGCCTTGGAAACCCTGTACAGGGTCACTATGAGTCAGAACCGACTCCACGGCACATAACCACAACCACCATCACTTGTGGTGCTGCGGGTTTATGCACTAGACTGCAAGGTAGGTTTGAATTGCAAGGTTTGCAATTCAAGCTCACCAGGTGCTCCTCGGAAAGATTATACAGGGTCACTATGAGTCAGTACTGACTTGACAGCACTTAACAACCACCAACACCTTTAGGGGAGAGACCTAGTGGTACAGTGGTTAAGTGTATGTCTGCTAACCAAAAACTTAGCAGTTCAAAACCCCCAGCCACTGCAAGAGAAAGAGGCAGCAGTCTACTTTCCATAAAGGTTCTAAAACTCTGTGGATCAGTTCTGCTTTGTCCTGGAGCGTCATTAGAGTCGGCGTCAACTGGGTGGCAGACAACAATCTTTACAGAAAGCAGATTGCCAGGAATCAGTGGATGAGTTACAACCATCCAGTTAGCAGCAAAGCACTTAACCATTGTGCCACCGGGCTCCTTTACCGTAATGTCTTAAATATTACATTGTTTTCTTTTGTTTTTCTTAAGAAACCTCATATAATTTAGTAATGGTGAAATCAACTAATACAGTAATTCTGATGTAGGTGTATTTCACAATTTTCTCCAAAATTCCAGCAATGCAATTCTATCAATACCATAATACTCAATTATCTTAGGGTTCTCCACATCACTCCAACAGACAAATCACATATTATTCAATTATTCATAGATCTAGCAGTTCAAGCTCACCAGCTACTCCTCGGAAACCCTATACAGGGTGGCTATGGGTCAGAACTGACTTGACGGCACTTTACAACAACAACAATATCCTTTATATTACTAAGATTTTTATCTCACTTTCTATATATTTATAAGGAGTCCTGATGTGGCGCTGTAGGATAAGCACTGAACCGCACGGTCAGTTTGAACTGCAATTTGGAGGTTAAAATTCACCAGCTGCTCCTCAGAAACAATGTAAAAGGTTGCTATGAGTTGAAACCAACTCAAAAGTACTTAACAACAACAACATATATTGTAAGGAATTCTGGTAACATAATGGATTACAATCTGGATTGCTAACAGGACAGTAGTTGGAATCTACCAGCTGATCCACAGGAGATAGATACAGCTTTCTGCTCCTGTAAAGATTCATAACTTTGGAAACCTTATACAGGGTTTCTTTGCATCGGAACCAACTCCACAGCACACCACCAGCACCACTTATATATTTATTACTGAGAAAAGGCACACTTCATGTCTTAAATACACATGCATAATAATATACCAGTACACAATAAAACCAACGCCTCGGAACATAACCAACCAACCAACAACACAAGAAAATATTTTGACTATTTGGGAAAAAACATAGTTATTAATACATTATGTTGTTGTTGTTGTTAGGTACCATCGAGTCGGCACCAACTCATAGCAACCTTATGCACAGTAGACAAAACAATGTCCGATTCTGGGCCAACCTCACTACTGTTGCCACACTTGAGTCCATCAATGCTGCCACCTGGCCAAACCATCTGGTTGGGGGGTCTTCCTCTTTTCCTCTGACCCTCCACCTTACCAAACATGATATCCTTCTCCAGCAACTATTCCCTCATGACAATATGTCCAAAGTATGAGAGACGAAGTTTGGCCATCCTGGCCCTCCAAGGAGCACTGTGGCTGCACTTCTTCCAAAACAGATCTATTGGTTCTTTTGGCAGGCCATGGCACTTTTAGTATTCTCCTCCAACACCATAATTCAAAGACATCAATTCTTCTACAATCTTCCTTATTCACTGTCCAGCTTTTGAATGCATATGAGGTTACTGAAAATACCATGGCTTGGGTCAGACGCACCTTAGTCCTCAAGCTGACATCTTTGCTCTTCAACACTTTAAAAAGTTCCTGTGAAGCAGACTTGCCTAATGCAATACATTGTATGATCTCCTGACTGGTGCTTCCATGAGTGTTGATAGTTGATCCAAGAAGAATGAAGTCCTTGACAACTTCAATCTTTTCTCCGTTGTTAAGAGTGTTGTTTATTGGTCCAGTGGTAAGGATTTTTGTTTTCTTGACATTGAGATGTAATCCATATCGAAGGCTGTGCTCTTTGATCTTCATCAGTAAATGTCCTCTTCACTTTCAGCAAGCAAGGTTGTATCATCTGCATATCACAGGTTGTTAATGAGTCTTCCTCCAATCCTGATGCCAAGTTTTTCTTCATAGAACCCAGCTTCTCGTATTATTTGCTCAGCATACAGGTAGAATAAGTATGGTGAAAAAACACAACCTTGTCGCACACCTTTCCTAATTTTAAAACATTCAGTGTTCCCATGCTCTGTTTGAACAACTGCTTCTTGGTTCAGGTACAGATTCCTCATGAGTACATTATAACACATTATGCACCATTTAAGTGTATGTACATTGCATCAGCATTTTGGAAAATAACAGTTAGGATCCTCAGCAGCAAATTTAGTCATCTGACATAATTTGGTTACTAATTATTCACACAAAAAGGTCCAACTCAAACTAAATAAATGAGACAATCAATATACAATCATTAGTCTAAAAAACAATTGAGTTTATTTTAGGTTTTTTTTTTTTTCTTGAACTTAACTCTGGCATTTATTTAAATCATCTAATACTGTGTTTCAGTCGGCAATGTGTCATGAGAAAAGAACTCAGGTTTTAAGTCAGAGACCTAAGCTTTAATCAAAGTGATCTGATTATGCATTTTCAGGGAGTTTTAGGGTAAAGAAAATAAAGAAATATAAAATATATATTATCATTCTATTACTCAACAGTAAACTGTTTCAGGAATCATGAGGGTGACCATAAACATTTATTTTCTTAACTTACATAATATCCTAACAACTTGCTCATTTCCTGAGTACATCCATTCACTCAATGTATCTACTGCAGACCAATTACTTGTAGGTGTATATGTGCTTACAGAGATTAAAATCTTATACACAATAATGCTCTGCTTTTCCAACTACACTATAAGCTTCCCTTCTACTTTTCCAAAAATCACCTCTACAAAGGGGGCTTCATAAAGTTCATGGAAAATTCAATAATCTTTTAATTCTACTTATCCACGAACTTTATGAAACCCTCTTGTGTATTCACCACAGTGATGGACGGTAGATGACTAAAGAGTCCATGACCAACTGCTCAGTATTTCTTTCTTTATATTGTTTCATAAGTTAAGAATGAAAATTTTCCAGGAACTAGGCATTAAAAAACAATAAAAATGTGTCGAGTAGATTGCGACTCATACTGCCAGTAAACTGTTTCAGAGATTCCAAGGCTTTCCAGAAGCAGATCATCACATCTTTCTCATGTGTCGCAGCTAATGGGGTTCAAACATCCGACCTTCCATTTAGCAGGCAAAAGTTTAATCACTGAGCCACCAGGAATCTTTGGAAGCAAACATAATAGTGATGAAATAAAGGCACTCAGCAAAGAAAATTTAGGAGAATGCTGCATTAATTGAAATTTTACAACACTGCATCAGGGGCTGTGAATGATCTACCCAGGGGAAAATAATCAACCATTTGCCTAGTTACAAGAAAAGCAAAAAAGAAACATATCCTAAGGAAACCATAGTAGAGGCTAAATTTCAACATGAGCTCTGACAACGCTGTGGTTACGACTTGGGCTGCTAATCTCACGGTCAGCAGTGCAAAACTACCAGCTGTTCCGCAGGAGAAACATGAGGCTTTCTGCTCCCATAAAGATTTACTGCCTTGGAAACCCTGTGCAGGGTCGCTGTGAGTCGGAACCGACTCCATGGCACATAACAACAACAACCTCTTTATCCTCTGAGGAAAGATTATTACAACTATCAGCTAAAACAACAGCAACATTTTTTTTTTAGCTTAACAAAAATATCAACATTCTCACGAAAAATCATTATGCTTTTAGTAAAAAAATAGAAATATTTCTTTTACTGATATGTAACTGCTCCTAGGAAACCCTATACAGAGTCGATATGGGTTGGAACTGACTCAATGGCACTTAACAACAACAAACTGTTACCATTGGGGTGAAGAGCAGTACATGGAACTCTACTAGGTTTACAACTTTCTGTGGGTTTATAATTACTTCAAAAATGTTTAAATAAATGAGTAGTTGTTGTTAAGTGCCATCAAGTCAAGTCGATTCCAATTTATAGTGACACTGTATAGGGCTTCCAAGGGGAGGCTGGTGGGTTTGAACCACTGACCTAGAGATTAGCAATCCAGTGCTTATCCTACAGTGCTATAAAGCAATTTTAAAAAGTGTTAGACAAATTAGAACAGATAAATTAGCTGGGTTTCTAAATGGTTTGCTACCATATCTGGGTATGTAGAGAAGGTACTTGTGGGAATTCTTTTTATAAAGTGCTGAGTCCCACTGTTGTTGTTGTTGTTGTTGTTAAGTGCCATCAAGTCAGTTTCAAGTCATAATGACTCTGAACAGGATTTCCAAGGAGCAGCTACTGGGTTTAAACTGCCAACCTGTAGTTCACAGTCAAGTGCTGATCTTACAGCGCCACACCAGGAATCCCTGAGTCCTATATACAATATTTAATCACCTCTTAAGTTATGCAATTTATAAAACAAAATTTATTTGTGGATATGTGTTTTACTTAGATTAAAAGAGTAAACCTACAACTTTTCGTGCAGATAATTAGTTTTCTCACCTAAAGAAAAAACAGATAATGCAAAATCATTCTGGCATGAATTTTAATGAGTGACACAACAGATTAAACCTGTACTGGACTGCAAGGTCAGTTTCAACAGCAAGGTCGGCGGTTCAAATTCACCAGCCGCTCTTTGGAAATCCTATACAGGGTGTCAGAACAGACTCTTAGGAATTTAACAACAACAGTATTACATTGCAGTCCTGGTGTGTCGCTGCTAGATGACACGCTGGACTGCAAGGCCAGTTTGAACAGCAAGGATGGGGTTTCAAATCCATCAACGGCTCCGTGGAAACCCATCAGGGTCTCTATGGGTCGAAATCAATTAAACAGCACTAAACAAGAAGTATTAAATTAGAAGGCATCCTTTAAGCCTATAGTGCCTGGAGAGCAAAGGCAAGTAGAAGATGATAGGAAGAAATGTTAGACAGGAAGAGGAAGTTGCCGCAGATTCATCAAGTGTTGAGCACATGCCTATTACACATGTCAAGTCACTCTAGAAGGCAGACTTGTAACATGGCAAAATCCTCCATCCATACATAACGTGGTAGAGATGGTGTGCCAAGGAGTCAGTTCCAACTCATAGTGACCCTGTATAGGATTTCCAAGGCTGTAAATCTTCACAGGAGCAGAAAGCCTTATCTTTCTCCCACAGAACGGCTGAAAGATTCAAACTGTATAACTTTACAGGAACAGAAAAAGCCTCATCTTTCTCCTGTGGAGCAACAGGTAAATTCAAACTGCTGGTCTTGCAGTTAGCAGCCCAACATATAACCCACTACACTACCAGGGTTCCTTCTTTGCATTGCCGCAAGGGCTTAAAACTTAAGAAAGCTAAATAAGTTCATGTCAGATGTCAATTATAACTATTATCTAAGAGACCTCGAGTGAAAAGAGAATGCCAACAAATGAGAAACGAAAGGCCAAAGAGGGTAAGTAACCTGCTCAATGCAACAACTCTCTAGTGACAGAGGGAAAACAAGAATTCAAATCTCTTACTCTCTGGTTCTCTGAAGTGACTTTATAAACGTTGTTGTTGTTAAGTGCCATCGAGTGAGGTCTGACTCATAGCAACCCTATATAGGGTTTCCAAGGAGCAGCTGTTGAGTTTGAACCATCCCATTCAAAACGACCTTGCAGTCCACTGCTTATCCTATGTGGCCTTTATAAATAGGCACTTATTTTTTATCGGTAGTAATAATTAGTACTTGAAAGGGATTAAGACATACACAAAAGAAATAAACAGCTACAAGTAGTTTATTTTTTTTTTTTTTAAGTCTCATTCACTCAATAGTCCTCTAAACTCCAATGTACAAAATACAAGCACAGTACTTTAAACTTAAGGTAGCTTCACATTAAGTTGATTTAAAGTTACTAATTTAAGCTTGGAGTTCTGGTGTGGCGCTGTGGGTTAATGCATCAGACTGCAAAGCTGTTTGAACTGCAAGGTTCGCAGTTCAAGCTCACCAGCTGCTCCTCGGAAACCCTCTACAGGGTCATTATGGGTTGGAACCGACTCAACGGCACTTCACAACAACAACAATCTAAGCTTGCGACCTCAATCAAACACACAATACCATCTAACTCAGATCTCTTTACTAAATAGGAATTCAGCTTCCGTAAGACCTCCCTAAGAACATCGGCTCTGGGGCAAACAAAGTGATAGACAGGGTTGTCACAGTATACCAGTAAATCTTAAACTTGCTCAAATACTGCAGCAACGGATCACCATGGTGCTCCTTTGTGAGCAATAATATCAAGCTCAACTAGGCTATGCACATCCAACCTATGCAACCCAGAGTACCTAATCAGTCCCAGTAAAGACTATTCTACATTAAAATGTTGACAAACATCCAATGGTTCATAATAACAAATGGGCACTACCTTCCAAAATGCATCGAAGCTTTATTATTGGTTGTTGTTGTTGTTGTTAAGTGCCATTGAGTCAGTTCCGACCCATAGCAACCCTGTACAGGGTTTCCAAGGGTGTAAATCTTTACGGGAGTAGAAAGCCTCATCTTTCTTCCGCGGAACCGCTGACCTTAAGGTTTGCAGCCCGGTTCGTAACCACTACGCTACCAGAGCTCCTTATTATTGGTATTACCACATTATTACATTAAAGCTATTTTAGTGTATTTGAGGAGGCCTGGTGGCATAGTAGGTTACATGTTGGGCTGCTAACCACAAGGTTAGCTGTTCCAACCCACCAGCTGCTCTGAGGGAGAGATAGCTGAGGCTGTCTGCTCCTGTAAAGATTTACAGTTTCAGAAAACCTATATGAGGTGGGTCCTACTAATCACAAGGATGGCAGTTCAAACCCACCAGCTATGAGTTGGAACCAACTTGACGGCTCACAACAGCAACATGAGTTGGAAGT
Organism: Chrysochloris asiatica; assembly: GCF_000296735.1. NCBI lineage: Eukaryota > Metazoa > Chordata > Mammalia > Afrosoricida > Chrysochloridae > Chrysochloris > Chrysochloris asiatica. Next base: position 3,612,362 of record NW_006408627.1, read on the forward strand.
GATTCGGCGGCAGAGGGTTTGGTTTGGTTGGTTTCGTATATCTGGAAGTGTTTTTCTATTTTTAATGCAGAAACCAAACCAAACCCATGGAGAGTCAAGTCGTTTCCAACTCAGCAACACTGTAAGACAGAGAAGAATCACTCCTTAGGATTTCTGATACTGTAAATCTTTACAAGAGCAGACAGACTATAAACTTTCTCCAGCAAAGCTGCCAGCGGATTTGAACCATTGACCTTGCAGCTAGCAGCCTAATAATTAGCCCATTGTGCTACCAGAGCTTTATTCATAGAGAGGTTGGAAACCCCATACAGGGTCGCTATGAGGCGGAACCAACTTGACGGCACTTAATATACTATACACTAGGGCAAACACTGACTAACTCACATGAGATGCAAACCATATTTAACTGTTCCGACCAAGGTACATACAAATTTGCCCTAAAGACAGACTAGGAACAGAATCTTGAAACTGCCTTAGATTTTTGCCTTAGATTAAATGCATTAGAATTTTGATAAACCAGATACTAGTATAGTCTATACAAGTAGAAGCATATGACAAAAGTTTTCAAAATTAAAACTTCATGAGAAAATTTAAATCTAAGAAAGTTGTTAATAATTTTCTCTGACTTCAAACAACGTGAAAGTTTAATAAGCTGTTTTATTAGGGAAATAAAACCAAGAACTTCATCACAGAGCACCATCAAAAGAACAACAGAAACAATGCAATGCCACATTAAACAGGCCAAGATATACAAAGTACTTCATGTACTAAGAAGAAAAAAACCACAGGAGATCTCATCAGCAAGCTTACCATAATGATTACAGCACAATGGGAGATCAGTAGTCCAACATATACATGCAAGAAGGCATTCTATTGGACACAATCATTTCTAGTTAAACAAAAGAGGGGGTAGGAAATGACTGGACACTAACAGGTAGTACTTTATATGCTTTGCCTCACATCTCACAATTTCTACACTTACAGTACTTAGGATCATCACACGGGCCTCCCCTATAAGCTCAAAGACAAGCAAGTATTGAGGGAGTCAAACAAGATGTGGAAGCAGGAGATGTAAGGACAGAGAGATTCAGGAGCCTGCATCTGAAGCTACCAGGCCTAACTAGATGTTCCTGGGTTGACAAGTCAAATCCTATAAAAACTCAACCCCACCCCCACTCCACTCACCCTTAGGTCAATTCCAATGCATATCAGCTCTGTTGTTGTTAAGTGCCTTAGAGTCCATTATTACTCACAGCAAACCAGTATAGGGTTCCCAAGGAGCAGAGGGTAAGCTTGAACGGCCGACCTTGCAGTTCTGACCTTGCAGTCCAGCACATTAACCGGCAGCACCACACTAGGACTCCTATAGGATAGAAGAACTGCCCCATTGCATTTTCAAGGCTGCTGATCTTTACAGAAACAGACTGCCACATCTTTCTTCCTCAGAACAGCTAGTGATTTCGAACCACTGATCTTTAGGTCTGCAATCAAGTGCTTTAACCATTGCACAACCAGTGCTCACTACAAATCCAGTAGCTGTTAAGTGCCCAAATCCTTGTACCAGTACAGTCAAATCCTATACCAGTGCAGTAAAGCCCTGTACCAGTAAGTCACACCAATAAAACCAACTAGCAACTGCTTGTCCAACCAAATGAAACCTGCTAAGACATCTCATTGATGTTATATTACTGATGCTACACTTTTCACACTATGCAGAGTGCCTGCTTGCGTCGTTTATGTTATTAACATGCTGGACATATCAGTGTCTGATTTATTAAAGATTCAGAGACCCAGTAAGAAAGTCATCTCAAAAAATTCCCACTAGAAGGAAAACAGACATGTGAATGAGTCATAACATTCTGCAAAGAACTCTCTATTTAGCTGAGATCAACTAAAATCTATTTTAGGGGGCTACTGTATTTCTTCATTATTAATTTGCTTATAAAGAATGAACTTGCTACGTATTTAGAGTTTCTTGAAAATGCAGTTAAGGGAAGATTAAGGCTGTCAGGAAGTAAGTTAAGAAATTTGAGGGATGATTGCCCAAGGGGTTCTGGGAAACAGATGAAAGAAAGAGCGCACAGGATGGCACAGGGGTCCTATTCAACCCTTCACCAAGCATTTTCTGAGCAACTATTCTGCAAACAGGTAAGGCACCTGGCTACTACCTGAAAGGCCTTGTGATCTACTTTCTAAAAATCTGCCATTGAAAGCATATGCCATGCAATGAAGATATGAGCAGAGTTTGAGTTTGACCACGTTCCATAGACTCCCATTGACCTAGAGACGAGACAGAAAAGAGGTAAGGCTAGTTGGTCCAAAGTATGGTAAGGCTTGGGGACTCCTGAGCCCATGGATAAGGATATAGCAACAGAAGGCTAGACCATCCAGCTGATACGAAGTGAGGGGAGACACACAAAAATGCCCAAACTTATAGATAGTACCCATTTGACATAGCTTCAATGGCTGGATGATCAGAACTCGAATAGAGCAAGATAAAAAATAAAAAAAAATTGATAATGGAAACAAGTGTAAATTGCTACAATTCGATGACCTTAACCTACACTTATGGATGTAGTAGCTCAAATTACCAACTGAGAGGGAAGGAGTCTTCACATCAAGGATCAATCCTATCCCCCTCTGTACACAGGGTTGATGGGGATGGGCAACTTAGACACTGGCTACCTAAAATGCGGGGGAGGGAGAAGATATATAAAGGCACAAAGTGACTGGCTTACAAATTTTCAAGACGGAGTTTAGTTTCAGAGTGTGCAGGGGAAGGAAGGTAGAATCCTTTTGATGAATAATTTAGATGAATAGTTTTCATCTTGTCTAGATGGGTCTGGTGAAAGGTGGTGGTGGTGGTGGTGGTTATGGTTATATGCTGTGGAGTCGGTTCTGACTCATAGCGACCTTGTAACAGGGTTTCCGAGGCTGTTAATCTTTACAGGAGCAGAAAGCCTCTTTCTCCCGCGGAACAGCTGGTAGTTTCAAACTGCTGACTTTGCGGTTCACAGCCTGATTCGTAACCACTACGCTGCCAGAACTCCTTCTGGTGAAAGGAGATGGGAATAATACACTCATGATTCAATAGTGAGTAACTGTTATCATGACTAATTGCAGCTGTCACAACTGTAAAAGTAGAAGTTCTGTAACAAAAAGGGGGGAGTGGTTAATCTTACATTCCAAGAACAGAGGACCCTAGGACCATCAAGGGAGAAGAGCATGGGCAGAAATATGGGACCCTATCCAGAGAAGCAACGACACAGAGAGGAAACAGAGATGAGGGCACGGACAGAGTGAGCAGCTGAGGACTCTAGACTCATGGAAAGAGAAAGGCTGTGTGCTGGCGGGCAGGAGGCAGGCTTGCAGAATGTGCCCTTTGGTTGTTTAAATGATTTTGTATTCCTGAGTGTTTTGGTGTACATCCAACCTCCACCTCCCCCTCAAAAGGAAAAATGTATGCCATGAGTCAGGATGGCTCAGTGGCAACTGGACTTTTAAATATTATTATTATGCAGTCCCAGGCAGTAAATACCCTGCTGTTGTTGAGTCCATGCCAACTCATAGCAACAGTACAGAACAGAGCAGAAGCCCCTAGGGTTTCCAGTGCTGTAAATCTTTACAGATGAAGACTGCCACATCTTTCTCCTATGGAGCAGCTGGATGGGTTCAAACCCCAAACTTGTGGTTAACAGTCAAACACTTTAGCCACTGTACTACCAGGACTCTGCCAAACACACATTGGTCAGGAAAACAGTATGTTCACATACACTAGCAGGCACTACACCATGTTATTTCTGTATTTTTCAATGATTCACCACAGCTCAGCAATTCCTAGACATTAATTAGACAGATAGCTCAATGTAAGACACTCAGATGTTAAAAAATCTAGGCCCTCCCTTCTAAGACCCCAGCCTAGGGAGGGGAGATTAAGAGTTAAACCAGGCTCAAAGGCAGGAAGTCAGTATATTTGAAAAAAGTCAAGCATGAGCCAGGAATGCATCTTCTGTCTAAGCAGAGAGGATGCCCTGACACTGGCCTGTATCTCTTGCAACTATCTCTCACCTCCTTCCAGTCACCCCCTTGCTGTTCTCTGAATGTGCCAAGCAACCTCCTGCTTCAAGGCCTCAGAACACGCTCTTCTCTCATATCTAAAATACTCCCTCAATTCCTTCAGGTCTCTAAGGTCACCTGGGCACAGAAGTCTCATACAATCCTCTCTATAAATGGCAACTCCAAACACACCTCAGCACACCACACTCCCTAACCCCTTACCAGCTTATGATTCTTATGGCACTATTACCAACTGACAACAGCATATACCCACACTTGTTATCTATCCAAGCCACAAGAATTTAAGTTCACTAACTCCATCGCCTAACACTGTGCATAGCAGATAGCAGATGCTCAGTTCTTGGGGGAAAAAATAAAGAAGAAATGACTGTCAGCCATGAAACTGGAGAAGCTGGAGCCAGGTCACACAGAGCTTTGTATCAAAGATGAGGGTTTTGCAACCCCAGGCTTTTGTACCCATGCATTAATTACTCTTGATAATGCCTCAGTGGTGGCTGTGTGTCACTGAGTCAGTTCCAACCCAGAACAAACTTGCATCGATAGGCTTTCCAAGTCTGTAAAACTTTACAGGAGCAGAAAGCCTCATCTTTCTCCAGTAGATTGAAAGGTACATTCAAGCCTTGTGATTAGCAGCCCAGCATGCAATCCACTACGCTGCCAAGGCTTCTTGCTGTTGTTGTTGTTGTTGTTGTTAAGTGCCATCGAGTCAGTTCCAACCCATAGCGACCCTGAACAGGGTTTCCGAGGCTGTAAGTCTTTATGGGAACAGAACGCCTCATCTTTCTCCCGTGGAGCAGCTGATAGTTTCGAACTACTGACCTTGCGGTTTGCAGCCTGATTTGTAACCACTACGTTACCAGAGCTCCTGGAGTTCTTCTTAAGGATCTATTAAAGGATTTTAAACAAGAAAGGAAAAAAAAAATGCACATTGAAAATACCACCGCTTTATCTTTTTCAAAATTATGGTGTTGGAGGAGAATATTGAAAGTGCCATGGACTGCCAAAAGAACAAACAGATCTGTTTTGGAAGAAGTGCAGCCAGAGTGCTCCTTGGAGGCCAGGATGGCCAAACTTCATCTCTAATACTTCAGATATATTGTCAGAAGGGTCCAGTCGCTGGAGAAGGATATCACGTTTGGTTAAGGTGGAGGGCCACAGAAAAAGAGGAAGACCCCCAGCGAGATAGATTGGCCAAGTGGCAGCATCAATGGGCTCAAGAGTGTCAACAATTGTGAAGCTGGCCCAGGAACAGGCAGTGTTTTGTTCTGCTGCGCATAAGGTCACTATGAGTCGGTACCGACTCAATGGCACCTAACAACAATAACAACAAGCAGGAAAGGAAAAAAAAAAAAAAAAATGCACACTGAAAATATCACTGCTTTATCTTTTTCAAAATTAAAGAAAGAAAAGTTTGTTTTAGAAAGGCCTGGGGGAAAATCTCTGAGAAGGGGTGAGAAAGGAGCTAAGGAGAACATTTAGACGGTTATTAGACTCTAGTTTAGGTGAGAAATACAGGCCTAAATAGGAGCAGGCTTGTGGGGAGGGGATTGAATAGAAGGTAGTTAGTGTATTTAAGGAATAGGACAAAGGGTCAACTGGAAGTTGAAATAGGAGTGATTGCAGGGTAGATGATGAGACCAGGTTCTCATGTAGTGACAGGAGAGATGATAAAGACATTTACTCAAACTGAGAAGACTAGAAGAGGGAATATATCTTAGGGGAAGTGTTAGAAATGTTGAGATTGAAATGTCTGTGTATCATTCAAGTGGCTATGTCTAAACTAGTGGATATATGCACTGTTGTTGTTAAGTACAGTACAGTCAATTCCAACTGAAAGCGACCCTGTACAGGGTTTCTGAGGAGCAGCTGGTGAGTTTGAAATGCCAACACTGGTGTTCACGCTGACCTTGAGGTGAAGTGCTTATCCTACAGTGCCACACCAGAACTGCATATAGGAATTAAAAACCTAATAGTAAAGTTGGTTGTTGTTAAGTGCCATCGAGTTAGTTCTGACTCATAGTGACCCTGTACAGGATTTCCAAGGAGCAGCTGGTAGGTCTGAAATTCCAACCTGGGGGTTCGCAGTCCAGTGCTGATCCTACAGTGCTACACCAGGAGTCCATGTAGTAAAGTTTAGGCTGATTTAAAAAAATATATAGACTTAAAGATATATTACTTGACACTAAAATAATCACAAACTGTATTTTAAAAGACTGCCCTTAAATGTTTGTTGCTTTGTAAGAAAAAGTAAATATCATCATAAATCCCAGAATAAAACTGATGCTTATGAATGACATAGTCCTGGTGAGGCACTGTAGGATAAGCATTGGGCTGCTAACCATAAGGTCAGTGGTTCAAACCCACCAGCTGCTTCCTAGAAACCCTATACAAGGTCACTATGCGTTAGCATCAACTTGACGGCACTTAACAACAACAACGTATAATAAAACTTGACAAACTTGATGGTAGTAATAAAAATCAAATAGACTAATTTAATGGAGAATATCTGTTATAATATTAAATGAGAATCAGTCTAACTATATCAAAACCTAATGCTACATTTCAGTATTATTGCTTCTTACAAGAACTAGGGAAGAATCCAAAACGTTTCAGTCTATGAATGTTAGAAAAAAGGAAATTGCCAAAATAATACCTCAAAATGTCTGGGTTCTCCCATACACAGAGTTTTACTCTGCATTAATCTTCTTAAATAAAAGTGAGATTTTGCATGGGCAAAAAAGTTGGCTCTGATGTGGCAGGCAGTCTTGCATGAAACTATAGTATAGGTAAAACCTGTATTACTTTAAAGCACTACTTCTCATATATTTATTATTCACCATGTTCTCACTCATCTTTGAACATCCACACATGCTGTTAATATTTATTCCACAGCGTTTTCACCTGACTTCTTAAGTTTTAGATGTTTCAGCTGAGGCCCTGCTTCCCCCCAGGATGTCCTGAACCTTCAAACCTGAAGTCTGAGTTCCACTTCCACCACCCCATATCTCACCCCGTTATCTCTCACTTCATTACAATACCTTGTTCACTGGCTTCTCCCACACTAACTCTAAGTTCTCTCAGGGCAAGGCCCCTGCATGCCATATGCATAAAACAAGTGTGCATATGTATAAATGAACAAATGTCTGAATCAATGCCTGAACTACCTAGTGCATGAGAATTTCTGATGAGGTTTATACAATCATTTTTTATCCAAGAGGTTTATCCAAACATTTATCATTACCAGTCCTAGTTGTCATCGAATCAATCCAAACCATAGCAATTCCGTGTATATTTCAGAGTATAACTGCATTCCACAGGGTTTTCAACGGCTATGACATTTGGGAGGTAGATCACCATTGCCTTTCTTACAAGGTGCTTCTGAGTGGGTTCAAATTGCCAGCCTTTTGTATAATAACCAAGAGCTTAACCATCTAAATCAGAGGGGACTCAAATCAGGACTATGCCAATTCTTATTTATAGTCTAACACTATTAAAAACATATACAAGGTTATTCTTTTAAATGCTGTATTTCATATCACCTTTCTAATCAATTACATATTATTCCAACAGGCAACACAGTACGTTTGTTGTTGTTAGGTGCTATCAAGTTGGTTCCAACCCATAGTGACCCTATGTAGGGTTTCTGAGGAGCAGCTGGTGAGCCTGAACAGCTGACCCTGCAGTTCAAACCAACTTTGCAGTCCAACACGTTAACCTACAGTGCCACACCAGGACGCCAGCATAAGATCTTATTACTGAAAATTAAATATGCATAGTGGATATATGTAATTCAGCCCCTTGCCCACACTAAAACTTAAAAAAATAATAATAATAAGATTTTGACAGAGATTTCTAAAACAACTTTACAATTACCAAGATTTCGAAACAGAAATAGTCCAATGAATTTATGAAACCTTGGTGACATACTTCAGCACAAAATTAATGGCATGTTGGTAGCAACAAAGAAAGCTTTTTTCTCTTTAAGTTCAAGTAAAAGTGAAGAAATACTTTAGGATAGTTCTTTGAGGACAGTATTACTGTTCAATATAATGGTGAACAAACAACACAAGGTCCTTGCAATCCTATGCCAACATATTAACCCTAAAACACAAGTCAAAGACCTGTATGCACATGGTCATAGCAGCTTTATTTATAACTGACCCAAACTAGGTTTTGGTCACTAATTGGTGAGTGGAAAAAAAATTATGGTTCATGTATCATCAATTTATTTTTGTTAAGTGCCATCACATCAATTCTGACCCATAGCGACCCTGTATAGAGTTTCCAAGGAGCAAATGGTGAGCTTGCACCACCAACCTTGTGATTCAAATGACTTGCAGTCTGGCACATTAACCCACAGTGCCACACCAGGACTCCTTGATGTACTGGACGGCTGACCACTTTTAAATGTTCAGGAATTTTGTGAGCTCGTTTGGATAGCTTAATAGGCAAGTGTTGTTAAGTTCCAACTCACAGTGACCCTGGACAAGGTTTCTCAGGAGCAGTTGGTGAGTCTGAACCACCAACCTTGTGATTCAAACTAACCTTGTTTTATCCTACAGTGGCCACACCAGGGTCATGGCAGGAGTATTTACACTACCAAGCACCCACAGATATGGAATCAGTCAATTCCAACTCACACCACAGTAATTGCCAAATAAGATCTCTGTGTAGCATCATCCTTAAGTGTTCAACTACTAGCCAGGTCAAGCCCACCCAGAGACACCTCGAAAGACAGGCCTGAAAATCTGCTTCTGAAAGATCACAGCCTTGAAACCCCTGTGGAGCAGTTCAACTCTGCACACATGTGGAGCCCGTGATCTACAAATGCTCTACAAATCAGGACTGGGGAGGGGCCGTTATTAAAATATCTACCAGATGAAGATTTATATCACTGGACAAAACACTAATACATTAGAAAAACAGGTGAATCTCTATAACATTCTGCTAAATGCAAGAAGGAAAAAGGCGTAAATATAGGGATATTAATCAGATCAGTGGATGATAAGAATTGAGGGTAAGGAAAAGGGACTGACTATAAAGGGGCAAGAGGAAATTTTCTGAAGAGCTGGAAATGTTCCAGATCTTGATTGTGGGAGTGAATATCTTATTGTATATATCTGTCAAAGCTTTAAATGCATGTAAATTCACCATCAATTTTGCTGTTAAGTGTTGTCAGTTTCAACTCTTAGAGACCCTATATAGGGTTTCTGAGGAGGAGCAGCTGGTTAATCTGATTTAAAAAAATTTAAGCCTAATTTATCTCTAAATTTTTTTATGGATGATAAATGCAGCATACATACAAAGGGGGGAACTGAAACTTATCAGAAGAGATATCAGGAAGCCAAAATTTGACTCAACACAGAAGTGAATTTGTAAATCTCAGGAAGTAGTATACTCAGAGACTAGAGTATCCTGCCCAAAAGGCTGCAAAAATAATCCTACTTTGGGTGGGATTTCAGACTAGTTTCATTAAGACAGCTTAGTATCATAAACTTCTTTCCTACTAGAAATTCATGGCTTGAAAAATCTCATGATAATATGCTATAATTTCTGATATACTTTTCAACACTAACTTAAAACTAAAATATCAATAACTAATTTTAACATCAATTAAATGCAATTATTGAATCATAGGCACATGTAGTGGCCTGCTTTAACAATACCAGCTTCTAACTTCCAACAGTTTTGGATTCAAATGCTGACCCACCAGCGGTTTTATGACTGTGAGCATGCCTCTCTAAATTTTCCCATCTATGAAATGGGATTCATAGTTTTCTGGTATCTTAATGAGAGTGCATGAAAAAGACTGCCATTTGGTAAATTCTCAATAGCAAACATTTCGCAGACACTCTTAAGTGCCATTGAGTTGGAGTGGTTGGTGGGTTTGAACTGCCAGCCTTTTGGCTAGTAGTCCAGGGCTTATTCTACAGCATCACACCAGGACTCCTTCTTAGACATAAGCCATACATTATCGAATCTGAATTTCTACGAATTTTAACTTTCAAATATAAAAGATTAATTCTTTAATGATACACCTAGTGGTTCATAAACTTTGTAAAATCCTTTTGAAAATGAGGATCCCATGCATTCATTCATTATGCAGAAATAAATCTGAAGAGCCTTCAAAGAAAGATTGGGGGGGGGGGGGGGGGGGTCTGAAGAGCCTTCAAAGAAAGATTGTGGGGGGGGGGGGAGAGGAATCCATTAACTTTACATTCAATTTTCCACAAGCTTTCTGAAGCCCCCTCACATGTACTACTTTCAGCATACAATTTCTGGGGATTCAAGGATGCTCAGAAGCACATGGAAGGTAAAAGCTTCTGATACAAACTCTTAAAATTGCAAAGCTGAGCAGTGGCACATTAAGAATATTCAAGGTAGAAAATCCAATTAATAACGTAAAGAGAGTAATTAACTTTTGGGGTTTTATTGTTGTTGTTTTTCTTTTAATAGGTTTTGCAAATAACACCAGGGCATCATGTTTTCTAAGCAGCATTTTCTTTAGGAGCCTATTTTTTACATGAATCAATTTCAATTCAGAAAAAGTAGTAGAAGCCTCTATTTTTAGTAGCTTGAGGCAGAATGGTTCAAAGAATAACCTGCACTCCCGATGTTCAAACATGTAGGAAAAACCCTCAAAAGTTTAATGTAATAAATTTACTTAAATGTAAAAACATACCAAGGTAATTCCTATTCTAGTTTTATTCTTTTTAAAGCGGATTTAGATATATATCAGAACTATGCACTAATGACATACCTAGTTTTGGTAGGGGTATCGTTATTGATTTGGTTCCATTTTATGTTTTACTCATTTGATATATAGCCTGATGGTGGGAACTAATTGTTCTAAGCCTGTTACTAAATGCCAACCTAAAACTACGCTGTTATCTCAAAGGAAAAGGTTTCGTTTTTCTTTTTAATTGTTTGGTTTTCAGACCACATAACCACTTAGCACTAATCAAGTCATGCCGACTACTGAACAAAAATATAGTTTTTAAGCTACCGACGTCTGTGCAAAGATTCACCTATGTAGTACACATCCTTTCAATCCAGTTTCATCAGAATATTCTGTGAATGGACGAAAACAGGATCTCTGAGTTAAACGGTAAAAATCAACGAAGCGCTGCATCTCAGGTTGGCCAAATAGCTTTGGGCCAGAAAGGTCACATCTGCTTTTTTAAAACCCACAGTAGCTGTGAATGTTTGTGTGCCACCACATCCCTTGTACAGGAGGATAAAAGGGCAAACACGCACACACTCCAGCAGCATCCCTGGTCCTTGCATAAGCAAAATGCTTCCAGCAACGAGCGTGGGGGGGTGGGAGGGGGAAGAGTAGGACTCCGGAATAAACCAGGCGAGGCCCGCAGCTCCGGAGGCAGCGCCCGAGGGATGGAGGCCTCGCTCCACGAAGCTCGAGCACTGGGGGCTCTGGGAGGGAGGCCACGCCGGGTCTGGTGAGGCTGGTTGGGGGTGGGCAGGGGTCAGATCCCTATCTCTGAGGGTCGCAAGTTATGACCCCACTACATAGTAGGGGGCAAAGTCTAGACTTTCCTCCTCCAACCCCCCCCCAAAAAAAATACCCCGCACCGCTCCCCTCAGTCAGCCGCCGGTGACCCCGACCCCGACCAGACCGCTAGGGCGCCCTCTCCAGGCCGCAGCTGATGACACGGGCCCGGCCGCCTGCACCGGCGTCGGCGGCTCGGGAGTAGTGCGGCCCCAGTGGAGGACAGCAGCTGGGCCGCGGCCTGTCCCCAGGGACAGTGGGCTCTGGGCCCCGAGCGAGCAGTGCCTCCGCCCGGCATAAACAAAGCGAGCCCGGGCGTGCGGGGATCCGCAGCGCCGCCAGTCCGCGGCCGCGGGGGGCGGGGAGGCTAACCGGGGGGTACTCACCGGCTGGTGGCGCGGGCCGGCCTGGTCCCCGCGCCGGGGGTCTCTGGCGACGGGGACGGGACGGCGGGCGCGGGGGCCGCTGCGCGGGGCCGAGAGCCCCACTGCGGAGCCGGAGCTGCGGGGCAAGCTAGATTCTGCGGCGCGAGGTGCGAGAGCCTGTCCGCTGGGGCGAGCTGCACGCAGCGCTAGGCGGCCCGGGCAACGACGCCGCCGCCTTTCCCTTCTCCTGCCCCGGTCCCTGCTCCGCCGCGTCCTCCTCCTCGCTGGGTCGCCGCCGCCGCCGCCTCCACCTCAGCGTTTCTCGGGCTTCTCTTCTCCATCAAGGCCGGGCCGACCCGCTAAGACCATCCCGGGAAGTGAGAGGTTGTTGCCGTTTCCCGCAGCTGTCGGTGGCCATCTTTAATCCTCCTCCTCCTGCTTTCTCCACCTCCCGCAGGCTGGCTGACTGACTGACTCTGGATCCTCCTCTTTCTCCTCCTGCTCCTCCTACTGAGTCGGCCGCAGAAATTGCAACCACTCTTCCTCTTTTCCCTCTTGCCTTTCCTTCCTCTTTCCTTACTTCCTTCCCTCCGCTTCCCGCTTTCCTCGCACTTTGACTGGCTGGTTTCGCCTTCTTTTGCTGACAGCGGGCGCTGAATTCTTAAATTTAATCTTCCTTGCTACCCCTTCCTTTACAAACACGCACACACACACACTTCTTTTCCCTCCCCAGCACAGAGCTGCTCCTCTTTCCCTCTCGCCCACCCACTGCCCCCCACTCCCGCGATTCGCACTCTCCTCCGTTCCAATTTCTCAGAAGAGAAGACAGCTGGGTCCCCTTAACCCTACACTCATTTGCTGGATGCTGTCAAACAGCTATGGAAGAACTGGAGACTGAGTTAATTTCACAGTAGCTGTAGTACAAAAGAACTGCCCACGCTAGCTGTTTTACTACGCAGCTTTGAAACTCCCTGATGGTCCTGTGTGTGGCTCCGGTCCATTATTGAACCAAGGAGTGGCAGAGCCCAGGCTCAAATGTTGCCTTCTTTCTGTGACCTTGAGGCGACTGCCTAAGATATTATTCCCTTTTTTTCCTGTAAATCATTATTTTTACCTTTGCAGTCTGAACAAACCAAGTAAGAACACTTTGGTAAGCCTAGAACTCCTAATTGATCTTCAGTTTGTCTCCCTGTTGTTTGTTCCTAATCGACCCAATGAGCAATTTGGGCATGTTTCAAATCAGGCAAGGAGGCAAACGGAGTCAGCAAATTTCCTTATAACAGCTTAGAGTAGGGAAGTGGTAACAACATCTCCCAAAAGGAGAAACATGTTTTTCCAAACACTGTAATCTACAGAAGCTTCAGGATTTCCTCTAATAAAGATGAAGCAAGTTGGATTTGTAGTTGCCTTTTAGTTACTTTAAGGAGCCCTGGTGGCACAGTGATTAAGCGCTTAGTTGTCTACCAAAAGGTCAGTGGTTGAAACCCACCAGCCCATCAGCAGCTCCTCAGGAGAAAGATAATAGCAGCCTGCTGCAGTACAGTCTTGGGCAGTTCTACTCTGTCCTGAAGGTTGCTATCTGTCAGAATCTACTTGATAGTAATGGTGTTTTGGTTTTAGCCACTTGGCTAAATTGGACCTACTTGCAATGGTTTACTCCCATTGCCTGGTTCTCACAAGGTTCAACACTGCTGACAAACATGGGTGATATCTGTGTGCTCTTAGGGGGTTACAATTTCTGCTTGTTTGAACAGTGATTATGAAAGAAAAACACCTTCCATAAGTAGATGAAAGGGTAAACAACGTTTGGTGCATACATATAATGGAATACATACAACCAGTAACAAATGAAGTTTTGATACATGCTGCAATATGGATGGAATTTGAAGACTTTGTTGCTATTGTTATATGCCGTGGAGTCGGTTCCGACACATAGAGACCCTGTACAGGGTTTCCGAGGCTGTAAATCTTTACGGGAGCAGAAAGCCCCATCTGTGTCCCGCGGAACAGCTGGTAGTTTTGAACTGCTGACCCTAAGATTCGCAGCCCGATTCGTAACCCCTACAAGGTAGGGCACACAATATTTGCCCTGTTATTTCACTAGGTATAATGTCTTCTAAAGGAGCTCTGGTAGTGTAGTGGTTACAAATTGGGCTGCCGACCTCAGGGTCAGCAGTTGGAAACTACCAGCTGTTCCGCAGGAGAAAGATGGGGCTTTCTGCTCCCGTAAAGATTTACAGCCTCAGAAACCCTGTACAGGGTCGCTATGGGTCAGAATCGACACTACAGCACTTAACAACTACAACAATCATATTTAAAAAAAATACAAGAATAGGTGACTATAGAGACCAAAGTTACTTAGTGATTTTCAGGTGTAGAAGGAAGGGAAAAGGTAGATTATTGCCTATAGAGTACTATGGTTTAATTTATACAATGATGGAAAAATCGGGTTGCTAAGCCAATTAATATAATTGCCATTAATAAATTGTACACCTGTGAAAAGTTGAACTAGCAAAAGCTGTATGATAGATTTACAACAACAACAACAAAAAAGTAATTGGGGTTTGGAGGCTTAGAATCCTGGTTTCAGTTAACTGGGCTAAGAGTGTGTTTACTACTTCTGTTCTACCTCCTATTTTGTTATAAGACCATAAAATCTGAGGTCTTAAAAGCTTGTAAGTGGCCATCCAAGGGCCAACAATTGGTCTCATTTTCAACTAATGCAACAGAAGGAGAAGGTGAATCAGGAATGTTGTTACTAGATGCCACAGAGCCACTTCCAACTCATACCAACTCTATGTACAACAGAAGGAAACACTGCCCAGAGTGCTGTGCCATCCTCACAATGGGTTATATATGAGTCCATTATCCCAGCCACAGGGTCCACCCATCTAGTTGGGGTCTTCCTCTTTTTTCATTGATGTCTCTATCAAGCATGATCTTCTCCAGGGACTAGTTACTCCTGATAACATGTGCAAAGTACATAAAGTCTTGACATCCTCGCATCCAAGGAACTTTCTAGCTTTACATACTTTCTTCAAGATAGATGTTTATTCAACTGACTTTCCATGGTATGTTCAATATTCTCCAACACTAATTCTAATGCTTCAATACTTCTTTGGCCTTCCTTAATCCTTATATAGCTTTCACATACATATGAGGAAATTAAAAATACAATGACTTGGGTCACCTACACCATTGTCCTCCACATGGTATCTTTGCTTTTTAATAAAACATTTACCCAATGCAATACATTGCTTAATCTGTTGACTCCTGCATCCCTGGAATAAATTATGTATTCAAGCACAATTTTACTTGCATGCAATATTAATTATATGGTCTGATGATTTCCACATTCTGTTGGGTCACCTCTCTTTGGAATGGGCACAAATAGGGATCTCTTTCAATCAGTTGACCAGGAAGCTGTCTTCCAAATTTCTTGGCATAGATGAGTAAGTGCCTCCAGTGTTGCTTCAATTTGTTGAAAGGTTTCAATTTGTATTCCATTAAGTCCCAGAATCTTGTTCTTTGCCAATGTCTTCACTGCACCTTGGACTTCTTCCTTCAGTACCATTGGCTCTTGACCATATGCTACTTCTTGAAATGGGTGAACATTGACCATTTCTTCTTGGTACAGTGACTTTATGGATTTTTGGTTGTTGTTTTTTTTAATCTTCTTTTGATGCTTTATGCATCATTCAATATTTTGCCCAAAGAATCCTTCAGTATTGCAAGTCAAGGATTGAATTGTTTCCTCAGTTCTTTCAGCTTGTAAAATGCTGACTGTGTTCTTTCTTCTTGGTTTTCTAACTCCAGGTCACTGCACATTTCATTATAATATTTGACTTTGTCTTTTTGAGCAGTTCTTTGAAATTCTCTGTTCTGATAGCATAGTGGTTACGAATCAGGCTGCTAATCTCATGGTAAGCAGTTCAAAACTACCAGCTGTTCCGCAGGAGAAAGATGAGGCTTTCTGCTCCGGTAAAGATTTACAGCCTCAGAAACCCTATATAGGGTCGCTATGAGTCGGAACCAATTCCACAGCACATAACAACAACAACAATTCATCTGTTTTACCTCCTGATTCTATTTGCTTTAGCATTTCTACATTGGACAGCAAGTTTCAGAGTCTCTTCTGCCATCCATTTTACTTTTATCTTTATACCTTGTCTTCTTAATGACCTTTTGCTTTAAAATGATGTTATTGAGGTCATCCCACAACATTTCTCATTTTCGATCCTAATTGTCTAGTGCATCAAGTCTGTTCTTGAGATTCTCTCTAAATTCAGATGGGATATGTTCTAGGTCATTTTTTGGCTCTTATGGACTTATTTTCATTTTCTTTAGCTTCAGCCTGAACATATTGTTGTTAGGTGCCATCGAGACGGGACCAACTCATAGTGCATAGTAGAATGAGACACTGCCCAGTCATGGGCCAACCTCACAATTGTTGCTACGCTCAAACCCATTGATGCTGCCACTTTACCAATCCATCTCACTGGGGTCTTTCCCTTTTTCACTCTGACCCTGCACCTTACCAAACATGATATCCTTCTCTAGTGACTGGTCCCTCCTCACAATATGCCCAAAGTATGAGAGATGAAGTCTGGCCATCCTGGCTTTCAAGCAGCACTCCACCTGTACTTCATCCAACACAGATATATTTATTCTTTTGGCAGTCTATGGTACTTACAATATTCTCCTCTAACACCATAACTGAAATG
>NW_006408627.1:3630190-3632039 GCF_000296735.1 Chrysochloris asiatica
TGGTTATTTGCCCATGACTTCAGTGTACCATGGACTTCTTCCTTCGGGATCATTGGCTTTTGAACATATGCTGCCTCTTGAAATGGTTGAACATCAACCATTTCCTTTTGGTACAGCGACTCTGTGTATTCCATCCATTTTCTTTTGATGTTTTCTGAATCATTTAATAGTTTTCCCAGAGACTGCTTCAATAACAGAAGTCGAGGCTTGAATTTTTTCTTCAGTTCCCTCAGCTTGAGAAATGCTGGGTGAGGTCTTCCCTTTTCGTTTTCTAACTCCAGGTCTTTGCACATTTCATTATAATATTTGACTTTGTCTTCTTGAGCTGATATTTGAATTTTTCTGTTCAGTTCTCATATCTCCTCATTTTTTCCATTTGCTTTAGTATCTTTACATTGTTTCAGAGTGTCTTCTGTCATCATTTTGGTCTTTTACTTCTTAGTTGTCTTCTTAATGACTTTTTCCTGTCTTCCTATATGATGTACTTAATATCATCCCACAACTCTTCTGATCTTCGGTCTTTAGTGTCTAATTTATCAAGTCTGTTCTTCAGATAATCTCTAAATATATCAGGTGGGATATATTCAAGGTCATATTTTGGCTCTTGTGAACTTGTTTTCATTTTCTTCAGCTTCAGTCTGAATTTGCTTATGAGAAATTGATTGTTCCACAATCTGCTCCTGGCCTTGTTTTGACTGATGATATGGCAGTTTTCCACCGTCTCTTTCCACAGATGGAGTCAATTTGATTTCTGTGTATTCTATCTGGTGAGATCCATGAGTATAGTCATCTTTTATGCTGTTTAAAAAAGGTATTTGCAATGAAGTCATTGCAAAATGCTATCATGCGATGATCTCCAGCATCATTTCTGTCACCAAGGCCATATTTTCCAACTACTGAACCTTCCTGTTTCCAAACTCTGTATTCCAATCGCCGGTGATTACCAATACATTTTGATTGCATGTTTGATCAATTTCAGGCTGAAGAAGTTGATAGAATTCTTCAATATCATCCTCACTGACTTTAGTGATTGTTGCATAAATTTGAATAATAGTGGTATCAACTGGTCTTCCCTGTAGACGTGTGGGTATTATCCTATCACAGACAGCATTGTACCTCATGACAGATCTTGATAGATTCTTTCTGATGATGAATGCTATGCCATTCCTCTTCAATTTGCCATTCCCAGCATAGTAAGCCATAGGATTGTCAGATTCAAAATTGCCAATACCAGTCCATTTCAGCTCAATAATGCCTAGGATGTGTGTTTCATTTCATTTATGACAACTTCCAATTTTCCTAGATTCATACTTTATACATTCCATTTCTGATTATTAATAGATGTTTACAGCTGTTTCTCCTCATTTGGAATTGTGCCTCATCAACAAATGAAGATCCTGAAAGCTTTACTCTATTTGCATAATCACAATCAACTCTATATTTTGAGGAGACAGTTCTTCCCCAGTTGTATTTTGAATGCCTTCCAACCTGAGGGCCTCACCTTCTGGCACTATATTTGATAATATTCTGATGCTATTCATCATATTTAATACTCAATATTCTCTATGAGAGTGTTTGACTGCTCACTGCTATTCATAGGTTTTCAGGGCTAATAATTCGAAAGTAGTCCATATCTCCTTCTTCTGAGTCTGCCTTAATCTGGAAGCTCAGCTAAAACCTGTCCACAGTGGGAGATCCTGTAGGCATTCAAAATTATTGGTGGTATAACTTCCAGCATCAAAGGAGCTCTATTACCATAGTGGTTACAAATTGGGCTGCAAACCGCAAGGTCAGCAGTTCGAAACTACCAGTTGTTCCACGGGAGAAAGATGAGGCTTTCTGCTTTGGT
>NW_006408627.1:3634319-3635347 GCF_000296735.1 Chrysochloris asiatica
TTCCTTTCTCTTCCTCTCCAGTGTCTACTCTGAACTGCCTGGTCAAGGAAGCGCCGGAAGTCCTCTCTCCCCCCTTTTTAATACAAAACTCTACCTTTACAATTGTGACAGTTGCAATTAGTCATGATAACAATTAGTCACTATTGAATCATAAGAATCTTATTCCCATCTTTTTTCAACAGACCTGTCTAGACAAGATGAAAACTATTCAGTGGGGACTCTATCTTCCCCCACACACTTTTAAACTAAACTCCCCCCCTTTTTTTTAAGTTTTTATTGTAAATTATGTGTAAGTTTACATGGGAGAACATTAGCTTTACATTCATCTTATCTTATTTCATTTAATTGCAATGATTACAATCTTCTGCATGCATCATCAAACAACAAAAGGGTACACCCCACGAGGCTACCCCGCCCCCACCGGCCGTCAGCACATAGCCCTTCTCTCTCCCTGAGTCTAAAGTCCCCAGCTGCTCCATCTCTCCATGTCATCATCATCATCATCATTGTCTCTGCCTCCATCTCTGGTGTCACTGCTTGTCTAGATTGGGTACCGCACTACGGTTTTCTCCTTTGATGGTTCCTGGGACCTCCACTCCTGGACTGCAAAATCAACCACTCCCCTCCTTTTGTTACAAAATGTCTAGCTTTACCTTTCTAACACTCGTAGTCAGTCCTCATAGCAATCATTCCCTATTGAACCACAAGAGTCTTATCCCCATCTCCTTCGTCAGCCCCATCCAGACAGGTTGGAAACCACTCAATGGAGATTCTATCTTTCCCTGCACCCTCTGGAACTAAGTTCCCTATTGAAAGCTTGTAAGTCAGTCATTTCTTGCCTTTGTAGTAGACTCCCTCTTGAAAACTTGTAAGCCAGTCACTTCGTGCCTTTATTGCCCCCTCATTTTAGGTAGCCAGTGTCTAAGTTGCCCATCCCTATACAGAGGAGATAGGATTGATCCTTGATGTGAAGACTCCCTCCCTCTCAGTTGATATTTTGAGCTACTACATCCATAAGTATAGGTCAA
>NW_006408627.1:3635527-3644191 GCF_000296735.1 Chrysochloris asiatica
TGGGTATTTTCTGCAAGTTTAGGTATTCTTGTGTGTCTCCCCTTATGTCATATCAGCTGGATGCTTCACTCTCACCTCTAGCCCTCTGTGGCTATGTGCTTGTCCTTGGGCTCAAGAGTCCCCACATCTCACCACACTTTGGACCAACCAGCCCTTCCTCTTCTCTCTCCCATCTTCAGATCAATGGCAGTCTATGGAACATGGTTGAACTCAGCCCATTTCTTCATTGCTACCTTTTCCCCTCTTCTACTTACCAGTAGACCAACATGGTCACCAGCAAGCTTACATGCCTGCTTATGTATTCCATTCATTCTTGTTGGACGTTTGTCTTGAAAGGACTTGATTAGTTGCCTTGATGGCTACCCAGCAAAAAACTTGCTTGTTCTGGTAGTAGCCAATAAGGCTGCCATTTTTGTTTTGGCTTTTTCCTGCTGATCTTTCTTTGAAGATGTCTTCTGTAGTTCTAGCTGTTCCAGGCTGGTCTGCTTATTCTTTCTATTGTATTAATTTTTTCACCTTTAAGTTAAACTTGCAATTGAGGGTCTGTTCTGCAGTCGCTCCTTGGGCTTGTTCTGAATCAGGAATTGTTGTTGTTGTTGAGTGCTACTTAGTCGGTTCCAACACTTAGCGACCCTGTATAGGGTTTCCTATGAGCAACTAGTGAGCTTGAACTGCTAACCTTGTAGATCAAACCAACTTTGCAGTCTAGCACCACACCAGAACTCCAAGTTAGGAATAGGAGGAGAAAATTAAATGTGAGACTAGTTGCCTCCATGTATAACTACCTCCTTTGCCATGAAAACAGAAGAATTGGAAATTGCCCAGCTAACATTACTGAACTTTTTGAGCAAAGATTCTGTAGAGGAATCCTCAACAAAAAGGGGGAGATGCAAAACAGAAATTCAAACACTCATGAAATCCCATCATTCTGGAGTCATGGAGGCTGAATGACCCCAAAACCATTGCCCTGGAATAATCTTTGAATCTTAAACCAAAAAAATATGCCCTGAAGTCTTCTTATGCCACACAATGGTTTAACTTAACTAGTAAAAAATGTCTGACTTGAGCATTGTCCTCTTTAAGATCAATCTATGGAATCCTGGTGTGGTGCTATGGGCTAATGCATTGTATTGCAATGTTAGTTTGAACTGCAAGGTCAGTGGTTCAAGCTCACCAGGCACTTCTTGGAAATCCTACATAGGGTTGCTGTGGGTCAGTTCCAACTCGATGGTACTTAACAACAACAAACAATATATAAGATCTAAAGGACATGTATACAACCTGAAAGAGGTTGGCAGAGGAAAGATGGAGGTGGCGGGAGACACTTGTTAACTGTTGGTGCATGGAGGGGATTGCAAATATGTAATGAAACAAAGCATATGATTAGTTGAATGTAAAACGGATGATCTGCTCTGTAAACCGTCACTCAATTTACAATAAAAAGTTTTAAATTTTTTTTCAAAAGTACAGCAGTACATCAGCAGAGCTGCCTATTCAAAGTAGAGTTGACCATAATAACTTGAGTGTAGGAAAGCTTTCAGGTCCTACTTTTGCTAATGTGGAAAACTCAAAATGAGAATAAACAGCTAAAAACATCTATTTAGAATCAGACCGTGGAATGTAGAAGGTATGAATCCAGGAAACTTGGCAGTCCTCAAAAATGAAATGGAACACATAAAGCTCGATATCTTTGGCATCAGTGAACTGAAATGGATTGGTATTGGCTATTTTGAATTGGACAAACTTATGGTCTGCTATGCCAGGAATGACAAATTGAAGTGGAATGGTATAACATTCATAGTCAAAACAAACATTACACCATCTATTCTGAAGCATTATAGTGCCAGTGATAAGATAATATCCTTATGCCTACATATGCCCGTTGGAGTCCTGGTGTGGTGCTGTGGGTTAATGTGCTGGACTGCAAGGTCGGTTTGAACCACAAGATCAGCAGTTCAAGCTCACCAGCTGCTCCTTGGAAACCCCATTCAGGGTTGCTATGAGTTGGAACTGATTTGACATCACTTAACAACAACAACAGCAACAACAATATATTCCTGTTGTTGTTAAGTGCCATTGAGTCAGTTCCAACTCATGGTGACTCTATATGGAGTTTCCAAAGCGTGACTGGTGGACTTGAACCACCGACCTTGCAGTTCAAACCAACCTTGTGGTCCAGTGCTTCTCCTACAGCATCACACGTATGCCTGCAAGAATACAATTGATATAACTATGCACCAATCACTAATGTCAAATGTATGCACCAACAAATGTATGCACTAATGTTAAAGATGAAGAAAATGAAGAATTCTGATATCTGAAATTGATCAAACTTGCAATCAAGATACATTGATAGTTACTGGTGATTGAAATGCAAAGTTGGAAAAAAAGAGGAAGGATCAGTATTTGGAAAATGCAGTCTTGGTATTAGAAATGATACTGGAGATCTCATGATAGAATTTTGCAACATCAAAGACCTCTTCATTTCAAATACCTTTTCTTAGCAACAGAAATCCCAACTAAACACATTGTTAGTTGTTGTTAAGTGCCGTCGAGTTGGTTCCGACCCATAGTGACCCTGAACAGGGTTTCCGAAGCTGCAAATCTTTATGGGAGCAGAACAGCTCATCTTTCTCCCGCAGAGCAGCTGGTAGTTTCGAACTGTTGACCTTGCGGAGGACCTCACAAAATGGAAATCACAGGAATCTATTTGATAACATCTTGGGAAATAGTTGATGGAGAAGCTCCATCAGTCAAACAACACCAGGGGTCAACTGCAGAACAGACCATTAATTGCTCATATACAAGTTCAAGTTAAAACTGATTTTTTTTTTTTTTAATCCACTAGAGCCAAAATATGACCTTGAGTATATCCCACCGGAATGTAGAGACCATCTCAAGAAAATATTTGACTCATTGAACACTATTGACCAATGACCAGAAGAGTTGTGGGATGACATCAAACATGAGGAAAGCAAAAGGTCATTTAAAGAGAAAGGAAAAAAAATAAAAGACCAAAATAATGTCGGAAGAGACTCTGGAACTTTCTCTAGAACATAAAGAAGCTAAAATGCCAAATGGAATAAATTAGGAAAAAGCTAAACAAACAATTTCAAAGGGCATCTCAAGAACACAAGGTAAAGTATTATAATGAAATTTGCAAAACCTGGATTAGAAAATTAAAAGGGAAGAACATGCTCAGCATTTCTCAAGCTGACAAAAACAAACAAACTGGTGCTCCCTTTTCAAGGAGTAGCTGGGATTCTAATATTTTCCATTGTGATGATTCACAAAGAAAACCAGTTAGTTCTAGATTTTAGTTGCCACCTTTCAATACCAGTAGTTGTGTTTGAAATTGACATATTGCATCATTGTATGAAACTCTTTTAGCCCTAATAAAATTTTAAATTCAGCTTTCCGTAATCCATTTTGAAATAAATTGCTAGAAACCAAGTATCATATGGTTTGAATGTTTAGTTTAGATTATGTGTTTCTCCAATCTATTACTAGATAAAATTACCACAAAATTGTTAACACTTAATTATTCCCTTGTAAAATTGTATATTTGGGTTAAAGAAATGGATAACATGAATATACACAGTTGTGGAGCGTGAAAAAATCAATTAACTTAAACATTAAGACCAGTATGCCTTTGAAAAGGAAGGTTTTCAGTTAAATGTGAAATTTTAAGAATCTTGTCATTGTGATTTTATTTGCACTGAAAGAAAAAGGGGCTTACATTTTAAAATTCATTAATACTTTAGTATTATCTTTCTGTGAGAAAAAAATATATTGTAATACACTATATGGATAAATCAGGATGCAAGTTCTATAATTTGCTTACAAAGGTTTTGCAGTGATACACATAAAAATAAATGAAGCAGGTTTTGTTTTTCTGTCTTTACTATAGTCATCTCAACACAAACACTGTAATAATAGACAGTACCCAGAGAAATGAGAGCCCTCACATTTACTTGTTTTGCAGGTCTGTTTCAGATCTGTCATTACAGCCCTTACCTTTTTTAGTCTTTGTTGCCGGTTAAGTGTAGCTTGTCTGTCATCTTAGGGTTCGCGTATATAAAAACAAATGATCATATCAGATTCTCCTGCAATATGATTATTGTTTCATATATGTTCACTCTCAGATAAACTCAAAGTCCTTTACAAAACAAAGAAATATATTAAAGTAGGATAAACCCTTTGTGCAAGGGCCAGATGGAAAGAGATCTAGGCATGTGCAGCCAATTCCTCTGGGATTAGAAGCGCAACCATGAAGGGCTATTTCTAAACAGTTCTGCACCATCAGCCGGGTCCCCAACTTACAATTCATGAATACAGTAATTGTGGAGAAGAACAATGAAAAGGATATCTTGTCACAGTAAACAAACAAAACATGATTTACTTTTAATATGACTCAAACTTTCATGAGGATGCATAAGCAAAGCATAACTTTAAATGAATGAAAGAAAATGAAGATAAAATGCTCATGAAAAATATTTAAAAGTAAGAGGAAGAAAACATCAGAAAAGAACAGTTTTGGAACGTTGTTCATATAAAGAATATATATTGACAATTTATTTAAACAATTACTTCCTTTACATTTAAAACCAAATAAGAAGCAATGTAAAATTAGGCAAGAAGAATCATTCCAGGTATAAATATAAGTAAATAATAGCATTTTGGCATATTTTTCACCATAATACAGAATGCTAAACTATACTAAAACACAAAAATTTAAAGAAAATTGAAGATTCGATTGACATTTTTTAAATTCCTAAGCTACTAAATCATTTATTTCAAATATATTTTCATTTTCCCAAGCTATTAGCTACAACAATAGAATTCTCATATTGTTTTTCTTGTTTGAAAGAACCAGATGGAAGAGAAACTGGGCAAGCAAATGAAAGTCTCTGGGGGTTTGGGGAACTGAATAACTATAAAAACTACATTCCAGACAAGAGTATAATCATGGTAAATGTTCAGTTTTATTCTCATAATCTCTGTTCTTTGGAAAAGACAATTTATAATATTTCTGTTCCATATATTCCTCTTTTGATCTCTGTCTCAAATTTCAAGTGAATAATGACAAGCCATACTCATCTGCACTAATTGAAATTAAGTATCATCCTTCACTCCTCCATTTAGAGAACTACTTATAATTAACTGGTGAGCTGTGTCTGAGACAGTGCCATTTAGAGTCATTACTATGCTCTAATTGGGGAGAAATGCTTCTAGAAAGTTCCAATTAGAGATGTTTTTAAAAATGTTTTTCTTATAAATAGATTTAAAGGAGGTACTGGAGCATTTGCTTTGTTTGGGGGGATTGGTGATAAGTTCACTCTTTTTGTTTTCACTTAAGTAAATATGTTGTTATTGTTAAGTTCCATTGTTTCCAACCCATAGAGACTGTATAGGGTTTCTGAGGATTGGTTGGTGGGGTTGAACTTCTGAGCTTATGGTTCGAACTGACCTTGACAGCCCAGTACATTATCCTGCAGCACCATGACATAAAGTTTCTTTACATTTCTGTAGAGTACCACAACCACATCAGAAAAATGAATAATAATTTTTGTTTTGGTTCATCATAGTGATCAGAATTAAAGCTGTTGTAGTTAAATTCCATCGAGTCGGTTCCAACTCCTAGTGACCCTGTATAGGGTTTCCAAGGAGCAGCTGGTGGGTTTGAACCACCAGCCTTGCCGTTCAAACTGACCTTGTGATCCTGTGTGTATCCTACAATGCCACACCAGAACTCCAGGATTAAAGTAGACACATGTTTTTTTTGAAGACTTTATTATCAGTGAACTATATTTCTACTTAAGATGTGAAGCCTCTCTTGATTTTCAACTTCTTTATATTTTCTTACGGAAAATTCATACTTCAAAAACCAGCATCTTTGGATCTTGAAATTGGTTCTATAAATTAAGTATGGAAGTCTGTAAAGTAAGTCTATTTCACTCAAATATTTTTGGTCAAAAATAATATTCAAACGTTGTTGTTGTTAAGTGCCATGCAGTCGGTTCTGACTCATAGTGACCCTTGCACAAGGTTTCCGAAGCTGTAAATCTTTTTGGGAGCAGAACACCTCATCTTTCTCCCACAGAGCAGTTGGTAATTTCAAACTGCCGACCTTGAGGTTAGCAGCCCAATTCATAACCACTATGTTACCAGATCTCCTTAATATTCAAATAGCTTAATATAATTCATAGTACATAGTGTTTAATTTAGTAACACTCTAAATGAGCCTCCTGACTTTGTCACAGCTCAAAAAACTTCATCTTTCAGGTAGGAAACAAAAGATCAATAATAAAAAATTTTAGAGTGCACATCATTGTTGTTGTTAAGTGCAGTCAAGTTGGTTCCAACTCATAGTGATCCTGTATAGGGCTTCCGAGGAGCAGCTGATGGGTTTGAACCTCCTACCTTGCTGTTCAAACCAACCCTGAGGTCCAGTGGTTCTCCTACAATGACTCATCAGGACTCCCAAGAGTGTATATTAGTTTACTTTAAACTTTAATTTCTGAATTATCGTTCAGCACAGACCTTTAATAGAGGTATGGCTAAAGGAGAGAGCAAATAAGCTGGACTTTTTTGTTGTTTGAAAAATGAAAATTCAAGATGATTTAAAAAACTATTTGTGAATTATTTTTTCTTATAGCAGTCCCTCAATTATAATATTTCCTATGTGTCAAAAAACACAAAGTTTACAAAGACAGTTGTTTCAGAGATTGAGTTGAAATTCTAGTAGAAATAAAAATATGTAGTTCTACAGGGCTCAGATAAGACCCCTCCTTAGTGAAATAAAGTAAAACAGTGCCATCTTCTGACCACAATGAAAAATTGAGTTTGTCTTTGACATGTCTGTAAGTATGTGCCTTCCCTGGGTTCCAACTCACAGGGACCCTGTATAGGGTTTCCAAGGAACGGCTGATAAGTTTGAACCACTGACCTTGTGCTTCAAACTAACCTTGTAGTCCAGTGCTTATCCTACAGTGCCACACCAGGACTCCAAGTAGATAATAAAGTTCATAAAACCACTATTAATTTTATTCCATGTTTTAAAATCATCTTTTAAAGTACTCTACTGGGTGATATAAAATTAATCCCTTTCCAGTGTAGAAATATAGGATTTTATTCTATCCAAGCATGTAGTTAGTAGTATGATTTCAAACTAGATCCGATTTTGTTGTTGATATTGTTAAGTGCTGTCAAGTCGGCTCCAGCTCATAGTGACCCTGTGTAGGCGTAGATCAAAGTTTAAAGATGGTCATATTAGTAATTTAACCATATTTGGCTTTATGACAAAAATGTAAATAATGTCACTAAATGATATTTTTTCAGTTGCAGAAAATTTTATGTAAAGTTTGGTTTATAAAATGTATAAAACTACTAAAAATAATTTCAAAATTTAAAAACAAAGGTTGATTCTTTTTTTTAGTTTTTATTGTGAATTGAATGAAAGTTTACAGGGCAGATCACCAGTTTTACATTCAACAAATCATATATTTTGTTTCATTAGAATGATTATAATCCCTACCATGTACCATCCGTTAATAGTAGTTCTCTCTATTCATTTTAGCTCCTCTTTTTTTTTAAAACAACAACAACAACAACAACAACAAAAAACATTCAGGCATATATAATAATTTACACCACCAAAAGGCACATTCTGCAAGTCTGCCTCCTGGCCACCAGCTCTCCGTCCCTGTCTTCCCATGAATCTAGAGTCCTCAGCTGCTCTTTCTCTCTCCATGTCCCCATCAGTGCCTCCATCTCTGGTGTCGCTGCTTCTCTGGATAAGGTCCCGCATTCCGCTTATGCTCTTCTCCCTCGATGATCCTAGGGTCTTCCAAAGGTTGATACTTGACTGAATTATTTCACTCTGCAAATATTAAGTGGATGCTCTGCCATAAACTTGATTGCCTGTCCAGTCAGCCACTGCGGTGAAATAGATCCTGACTCATACTGGCCCAATATGGCAGGGTAGAACTGCCCCTTTGGGTTTCCAAGACCATAAATCTCCATAGCAGCAGACAGCCTCATCTTTCTCCTTCAGACTGGCTGGTGGGATGAAATGCTGACCTTGAATTTAGTAGCCCAGTACTTAATCTACTGTACCACCAGTGCTCCTTTGATTGTCTACAAGAAAAATAAATAGTGTCTGCCCTCATTAAGTTCATTGTCTAATAAGACAGCTGCAATCCAGAATTTATAACATCTTAAGAGGTGGTTCAAGCTCACCAGCTGCTCCTTGGAAACCCTATACAGGGTTGTTATGGGTTGAAATCGACTCAGCGGCACTTAACAACAACAACAGCAAGAGGTAAAGTAGAGGAACAGAGAGGATGGTATAGAAGCACCTAGTTCTGCTCATCAGTTATTCTCATAGAAACATTCTCATACTCTTACCTAGTTCTGCTTATCAGTTATTCTCATAGAAACTGAAGTCTAACAAAGACTTGTTCCTGTCCTCACATGCTACAGGTAACTCTTGGACTTCTCTAAGAGCTATGTTTAAACTTCCTCTTTTCACTGTGCTTTTATTCTATAGCTTTGCTCAGAATCCTCAAAAGGCAACATCTTTAATACTTCACATTCTCTCATTCCCTGTATCAAGTCTGCTACCAAGTATTACCAACCTTACTTCCAAAATATTTTCAAATA
>NW_006408627.1:3654951-3669619 GCF_000296735.1 Chrysochloris asiatica
TAACCATGGCAATGAGATGATATACGATAGAATGAATGTAAAACTAATGTTCTCCCATGTAAATGATCACATAATTCACAATAAAACATTTAAGAAAAAAAATGTAATCCATAATAATAATAAAGAGTCCCAGAAACCCTATATAGGGTTGCTATGAGTTGGAAGGGGTACTGGTGTGATGCTGTAGGATAACCACTGTACTGCAGTGTTGGTTTGAACCACAAGGTCGGCAGTTCAAATCCACCAGTTGCTCCTTGGAAACCCTATACAGGGTTGCTATGAGTTGGAACCAACTCGAAGGCACTTAACAACAACAACAACCTCAGTCTCACTTTCAAAATGACAAAAATCTCTCACTGGTCTTCCCATACTCACATGGTCCTCTTCCAATACATTGTTCCCACTATAAATCTTCATTTTCCATAGCTCTTGGGAACTGAATTGGTTGGTCTACTGCACATGTCTCCAGTCTCACCTTAGAGCATGATTTCTTGCATTTTGTCTGTGCTGTCACCCTAGCCTGTCAGTCATGCCTGATTTCATGCTCTCTCTGCCACAGGGCCTTTGCATAGGGCCTTATACCCTTGTCCTAGAACGTTTGTTCTTCCACTCTTAACCTGCATAAAGATACCGCCCCTGAAGTTGTCATCACAAATCCCACCATTATAAGCTGTCATAGTAGAACCACACAACTTCCTTCCTAGCACTCATCATAATGCAGTTTTAGAGTATTAAATTATTATGTGCCTTATGTCCATAACGTCAATGAAAACAGCGGCTATGTTTTTTTTTCCTGTTTTTTTTTGGATCTTTATTATATCCCAGCACCTGGAAAAGAAACAATCTATATCATTGTCTGCAGAAAATATTGTTACAGATGGGAGCTATCAAGTTGGTTCTGACTTAGAGCAACCCTATATACAACAGAACAAGACACTGCCTGGCCCAGTGCCATCCTCACAATTGTTTTTTGTGAGTTCATTGTTGCAGTCATCATGCCAACATCTCATTGAGGGACTTCCTTTTTTTCATTGACCCTACAATTTACCAAGCATGATGTCCTTCTCCAGGGACTGGTTCCTCCTGATAACATGTCCAAAGCACATGAAACTAAGTCTTGCCAACATGGCTTCTGAGAAGTAATTCAGATGTACTTCTTCCAAAACTGATCTGTTCATTTATCTGGTGGCGGTAATGGTGGTTGTGTGCCACTGAATTGATTCCGATTCATAGCCATCCTGTTCATAAAGTTTCTGAGGCTGCAAATCTTTATAGGAGCAGAAAGCCTCATCTTTCTTCAGTGGAGTGACTGGTAGACTGGAACTGCTGACCTTATAATTAGCAACTCAGCAATACTGAACTCAAGCATAGAAACAATTGTGATACTGATGCCGGATTCCTTTGTTCAGTTATGCATAGGGTCACTATGAGTCAGAACCAACTTGATGGCACCTACCAACAACCATAGAAAATTAAATATTGGAATTTCATGCTTACTAACTGACCGAAACTAAACTTGTGGATGCAGATGATATGCAAAAATCGAAATAAAATATTACCATATATATCCTAACCATTTATTAAAAAAAAAATACAAGGGGATTTCAAAAAGCTCATGGAAAAATTCCATTATCTTTCAATTCCATTTTCTACAAACTTTTGAAGCCACCCTATATATCCTGACCAGGTTGTATTGTGGGAATATAGATTACATATTTGTGACTCATTTATATTTTTACATAATTTTCATATTTGCAAGTACAATGAGTAAGCAGTGGACAGCAGCCCACAAGGCTATTGGTTTGAGTTCATCAGCCGCTCCACAGAAGAAAAATGAGAATTTTTGCTCCTGCAAAGATTCACAGCCTCAGAAACCCTATACAGATTTGCTATGAATTGTAACCAATCTGACCGCACTTAACAGCAACAGTGAGCAAACTAATGAGGCAGTGGTAGCTCCATGGTAGAATTCTTGCCTTACATGTGAGAGTCCTAGGTTGAATCCTAGCCAATGTACCTCATGCTTAGCCACCACGCATCTGCAAGTGGACGCTTGCATGTTGCTATGATGTCGAACAGGTTTCAGCAGAAATACCAGAGTAAGACTAGCAAGAAAGGTATAGAAATTCTATAGATCTTAATGATCCAATCTACAATGATCAGTGGGATGGTGCATGACTAGGCAGCATTTTGTTTCATTGTGCATGGGGTCACCATGAACTAGATGACTGAATGAGCAAGCCACTATGTGAAGAAGTATGGTTGTAGTTATGTGCCATTAAGTCAATTCCGACTCATAGTAACCCTCTGTAGGGTTTCTGAGGCTGTACATTTTATTAAGAGAGGAAAGCCTCAACGTTCTCCCATGAAGCGGCTGGTAGATTTCAACTGCTGACCTTGACAGCAGTTTATTCCATACAAAAAGCGTTTAAATGCTTCTCTGCAAACAGTGGATGACTGTTGACAAATTGTCTCAGAAATGCATTTGTCTTAGTCTTGTTAGGGTGCATTCCAAAGAAAAAAAAGGTCCAATCAAAACAGTGGCTTCTGAGGGTATTTGTGGAACCAGTTAAAAATTCAAGGCAGATAGGTCAGCTCAGAAGGTTATGACAACTCCTTTTGGGGATCCCTAAGGGGTACTCTTGATAGATTTTCTTGATGGGCACAGAATGATCACGGGAGCTTATTATGAAAAAATGTTAAGAAAATTGAAAATGGCATAGTTGAGAAAATGACTAGGAAATTTGCACCGAAGAATTTGTTTTCCATCGTGACATAGCAAAGGTTGTTCTATGGAGATTTCATTGAGAAACTGCACCCCACCCCCATCATTGAGAAACTGCACCCCACCCTATAGCGCTGATCTTGTCCCTTTATACTTCTTTACAACTAGAATTTCTCTAGTTACATCCTAGAGTTCCTCTAGGATGCCAAACTGTCATTTTGAAGTAGTGTAAATTGAAGAATGCAGAATTCTCTGGAGGAAAGTGTAGAGAGATGAAAACACCATCTTTAGAAAGCGTATTTGTTGTTGTTAAGTGCTATTGAATCAGTTCCGACTCATAGAGACACTGTATAAGGTTTCTGAGGAGTGGTAGGTAGGTTTGAACTGCTCACCTTTCAGTTCAAGTCAACCTTGCAGTCAGGGTTTATCTTACAGCACCATACCAGGACTTCTCAGAAGTATATAGACCTAAATAAAGGATAGGTTAGGAAACAATAGCTTCATATTTAGATATTTTTGTTTCATAAAGTTTTCTATGATTTTGTAGTTATCATTTTTTGTTTTTACTTACCTACCCTTCATGAGCTGTTTAAGAAATATTTAAAGATAATACATTTTTTCAAACAAAGTCTTTTCTAGAAGTTTTTAGAAAGAAAATATAACTACTTTATCCTAATGAAGTAGGAAAAGACTTTATAAGAGGGATAATATGATTGTTGATAGGGGTGTTATGAGTTCCGTCTTAAAAGATGAGTCGAGTATGTCTGGACTGAGGATGTTTCAAACAGGTAGTATAATGAGTAAAATTATGGAGGAAGGAAAGCCAAATATTCATATAGTCAGTAAGCAGTGAATAGACTTTCTATAATAAAAGTGTGAAATGCTGTAAATTAGAGACACTGTGAGTCAAAAATAGTTCTCAAAAGGTAGTATTTGCCTAAAAAGATATATTGTATATCTTATAATGTATTCAACTGGCAAAATAATTTGGAGAATCTTGGCCTACTTAAGGAACGCTCTGGTTCTATTTGTATGAGACTGATTGAATGTAAGTTCAGAGCAGGCTTTCTTCACACAGTTACCCCCAGAGGGCTATTCTAAGCCCTGAATCTACTTTCTTTTGTTTTTATTTCTCTGAAGACTTTGCTAACAACAACAAAAACAAAAAAACAACTCTTTTGCCATAAATTTAACTCTCTATATCTAGTCCCTGGGTTCTCTTTTATTATTCTCAACAAGATCTACTCAATCTATCTAAAATGGATATAAAATTGTTGCCGAAAGTTTTGCAGAAGTAAATTCATGTGTGTTGAAATGGTCACAAATCAGACTTGAAACTGTAATAACTGTGCTGCATTGAAGTTTTGTTACTGTTTCTTTTGGAACCATACATAGCTGTCTAGTTGGACTTTGGGTTCCTTGGGGAACTAGGGCTAAATATTTTTTTTTTGTGTGTGTGTACACTATTTGGTTAGTGGGAGCTCCACAACAGCTCAGAGACAGAATGACTTAATTGCTTTAGATGAGATTATATGACAACCTTATTCTCTACTCAGCTGGTGTTCACAGAAGACGATTCTGCCTCTTCACATCCTGCCATGTCCTCTTTCTGAAGGTGGTTGGTTCTGGTGCATAGTAAATCTCTGCAAAAACCATGTGGTAAACCATATCTGACTTCCCTTGGCTTCACAAAAGGGTAACAGAACCTAACTCAAAATCAGCCCAAGGCCGATTCTTATGAAGTGGAGGTCAGACATGCTTCCTACAACCTTTTTAACCCTATTTCTGATACCAACTATCACTCCCACAGTATTCTCTGCTTCACTTCTGGGTTCGATAATCCATTGCAATCGCCACACAGAATTCATAACAATACTCACAATCGTGGAGTTTATTAGGGAAGTGAACAGGGTACAATTCAGTATCAAAACCAATTCAGGATGCAGCAGTTCTCCATTCAGGAACACCTCTTGTCTGCCATATTGGAGGCACACCTTACTCTTGTCTGTCTCTCAGCCATGTGGGCCCTTGGCCTCTGCCCTGCTCAGGGAAATGATACAAAGATCTTTTAGCTAGTCTGTGAATGTCCTAAGGGCACATTCTGGAAGCCAGTGTCCTGACTGTAGGTAATCAGTTTTACTTAGTTCTAAAGACCAAAACTGCTCTGTCTCTTCATGTCATCACCTCTGCCTCACCTCTGCTATTGCTGTTTCTCTAGGTATTGATCTCATGTTCTATTTATGCTCTTCCTTCTTTGATGGTCCTGGGATCTTCCATCTATTGCTTCTGAGATGGCTCCTTTTAAACCTAGAAGGAGGGCAAAGGTAACCAATCCCAGCCTAAGAGGCCTGTATACCTTATTTGCAAATTCTTACCCAATCACTTTGTGGGAATTAAAAAGATTTTGGATTGAAACGTCATATCAATTAAATTCAAGGCACCACAATCTCAAATCTCACTGCATTAATCTTTCACTTGCACCAATCTTACCAACTCTGTAAACTAAACAACACTTGTTTCTTCAACATGTATTCTATTTTACCTCAGCTGCCTTTATCCCTTCCAAGAGGGCATTGCAGAACCATCTGCCCCTCCTCTGCATCTACTTTACCTTGATTATCTTTGCTTTATCTTCAATTTCTTCCTTGCTTATTATTCTCACCATATTGCAGCTACTATAAGTATTTATTGATTGATTGGCTGGTTCTGCATAATACAAAAGGTTACTGACTCTATTGAAAAAATGATGAGAATCATGATTTCCCGTAAGCATGAGTAGGGAGCAGGTAAACTCTTGCATGTCAAATTGAGAAAATAAACACTTTATCTTATTAGATTGTTTCCACAGGCATGCAAATGAAACAGGTGATAGATCATCACCATCAACACAATTACAAACACTGGTTAGATTTAAAATATTCAATATTATACCTGAGACCATTAGTTGTTGTTTTTAAAATTGCTCGCTTGATCAAGGGACCATGTAAAATGCATTTGAGATCAATAATGTGTTCCTTTAGCTTTTTAATCAACTTTAGCTTTTTAGTGACTGCAAATATATTAAAGATTGGCTAAAGAGTTCCATCGGGACGTAAGGGGTCATAAATGTCAACATGAACAACAGCTGTCATAGTATAGCTGCTCTGCCCTGTAGCCCACTTTCTATTATTCTATTGACAGAAAGGAGATGGGCTCTAATAAATGTTTGAAACATAATCGGATGCTTGGACCAGATGAGTGAGCACAAGTACGGATTCTGTACTCAGTTTAATGTATGTTTGGTTTCCTGGAGCAATTAACTTTTCTTAGCTATAATAGAATACCTTCACACTCTCCTGTTAATAGAAGTTTGTATTTCTCACCCTTACCACATCTTTCTTTCTGGTGGGCAGAGTGAGTACTACAGCTCAAAATATAAAACTTTGCCCTCAAAATAGAGAAATAGTTTTGAATGAATTGAGTAGCTCTTCCTGTTATTTATGTTCCCATTTTGGAATTATTACTTTAGTTATTTTTGTGTCTATGTAACTGACCAGGTTATGAAGTAAGGGACCATGGTTTGTTCATTCCTCTTTTATAAGGAGCCTGGAACATTAGTGGTCCCCATTACATGTTTGTTTAATGAATAAGTGAGTGTTTATGATGGAATAGCTGTGAACAGAGAAGGAGAAAGGGCATTTCCATTGGATTATGATTACGATTTGCTCTTGATCATGTATTACCTCCTGAAATGGCTGAATTTTGACCAACTTTTTCTGACACAGTGACTTTTTGTATTCCTTCCATCTTGTTTTGATGCTTCCTTCACTGTTTAATATTTTGCCCATAAAGCCACTGCCATTGAGTCTATTCCAATTCTTAGTGAACCTATAGGATAGAGTGGAAATGCCCCCATAGGTTTTCCAAGTCCTGATGTGGTGCTGTAGGATAAGCACTGGACAGCTAGCCCTAAGGGTAGTGGTTCAAACCCACCAACGACTCCTCAGAAACCCTGTACAGTGATGGCACTCAACAACAACAACAAAAATAAACCCTTATGGAAGCAGACTGCTATATCTTAATCCTATGGAGTGGTTGGTGGGTTCCAATTGCTGACATTTCCTTAGTAGCCCATCACTTAATGCAACATGCCACCAGAGCTCCTATTTTGCATTTTGTTGTAATTGTTAAGCACCTTCAATATTGCCACTTGAGTCTTGGAGTTTTTCTTCAGTTCTTTCAGTCTGAGATATGCAGGGCATGTTCTTCCCTTTGTGCTTCTGAACACTAGGCCTTTGAACAACTAATTCTAATATTTTATCTTCTCTAGTAGTGGTTACAAATTGGGCTGCTAACCACAAGGTCCGCAGTTTGAAACTACCAGCTGCTCCACGGGAGAAAGATGAGGCGATCTGCTCCCGTAAAGATTTACAGCCTCGGAAACCCTGTTCAGGGTCTCTATGGGTCGAAACCGACTCGACGGCACTTAACAACAACAACAACAACAACAACAAGTCATCTTTTAAATTTTCTGATAAGCTCTTACTTACATTTGCTATAGCTATTCTATATTTGAAGAAGCCCTCATAGTGTAGTGGGTTGTGAGTTGGACTGTTAACTGCAAGGTCAGAAGTTAGGATCTACCAGCTGCTCCATGGGAGGAAGATGTGGATTTCTGCTCCTATAAAGATTTGCAGCCTCAGAAATCCTATATAGGGTCCCTATGAGTCACAATTGGCTCCAAGACACACAACCACCACCACTCTATATTTAAGAACACGTTTCAGAGTCTCTTCTGACATCCATTCTTGTCTCTTATCTTTTTCTAGGCACTCGATGTCATCCAATAACTCATTTGAACTTCAGCCATTAGTGTTCAATGCAAATGATGTCTTTAAAGTGTTAAAAAAGCAAAAATGTCACTATAAACACTAAGATGCACCTGATCCAAACCATGGTATGTTCAATGGCTTCATATACATGCAAAAGATGGATAATAAATAAGGAAAACAGAGAATAATTGCATTTCAATTATGGTATTTGCAAAGAATAATGAAAATACCATGAACTTCTAGAAGAAAGAGCAAATATGTCAAGGAAGAAGTACAGCCAGAATGCTTCTTAGAATTGAGGATGGAAAGGCTTTGTCTCATGTGCTTTGGACATGTTATCAGGAGGGACATCATGATGGGTAGAGGGTAAACAAAAAAGAGGAAGACCCTCAATGAGACAGTTTAGTACAGTAACTGAAACAATAGGTTTTAAAATAGCAACAACTGTGAAGATGGGTAATGGTTCGTACTGTGGTACAGAAAGTTGCTATGAATCAGAATCAACTCGACCACACTTAGCAACAACATGATGTTACAAAGCAGAGAGAAGCATATTTAGAATAAAGACATTACTTTTGATTGGTTGAAAGTTATATGCACTAGAAAAGGCTACATTGGGTCAAATTTTAGATAATCATAAATTCTAGATTTAGAAATTTGAGTCTTCATTCTATAGATCAGACGTTTGAACATTTTGTAACAGAACTGGGAAAACTATGGGGAAATCAATGCTTTTGGAAGTTCAGTCTGTCTGGAGAAGGCATGAAGACTGCATTAGAGAAGAATGTGAAGTCCTAAAATAAATAAGGAGTCCTGGTGTGGCTCCATAGGATAAGCACTCAACTTCAAGCTTGGTTTGAACCGCACTGTTTGAACCAGAAGGTCAGCTGTTCAAACTCACCAGCTGCTCCTTGGAAACCCTATAAAAGGCACTTGACAACAATAAGAACAAGATGAATAAAGAAACTTAAATGTAAGGAAAATAATGCCTTAACTAGTCATAGCACTATACTAGCAAGGTAGGATAATGGAAGAAATGCTTTGAAAGGAGAATCAGCAAGATTTGGAAAGAAAAGAATTATGTGAGAGATCACTCTTTCTGATTGAGAGTCATTAAGAATACTGATCGTTTCATTGCCAATAACAGAGAAACCTGAAGTCAAGTTGGTGTGGCAGGAGGCAGAAAGTAATTAAAGAAGCTTTAAAAACGTTAATTTTAAGGAGATTAGAGAATATATGAGTATAAGCACTCAGCAGAAAGTTTAAGATAAGGAACTAAAATTCTGAGGCAGAAATTGTATTAAAATAAATATTTGGTAGCAATCTAGATAGCTAAGGAGTACTAGTGGAGCTATGGGTTAGGTACTGGGATGTTGTAAGGTCAGTGGATCAAACCCACCAGCCACTCTGAGGAGAAAGATGAGGCAATCTGAGTTAAACTTGGTAATTTATGGAAAAATAAGGTGATCAAACTTCTTTTTACAATGATTTCCCACATTATCAAAACAATTGATTAAGATTTCTTTAAATAAATGTTCTAAATTTACTGAGTTGGAGATTTGGTAGCGTAGTGGTTACAAGTTGGGTTGCTAACCTCAAGGTCAGCAGTTTGAAACTACCAGCCATTCCGCGGGAGAAAGATGAGGCTTTGTGCTCCCATAAAGATTTACAGCCTCGGAAACCTTATACAGGGTCGTTATGAGTTGGAACTGACTACAGACTCTACTGCACACCACCACCACCACCACCACCACCACCACCAAGTAGATAAAATTAAGGCTGAGCAAAGACACTCCACCTATCCCTCATAGTTTTCAAGATACACTGTCTAAATATTTTGAAACTTAGACATGGATTATATTCTTATTGTTTCTTGCTATTACTATACATATTTTACTTGCATATAACAACATGACCTTTTAAAGATTTATTATTCACCAATTTTTAGCATTCCATGATATTATAATATCAAGACAAAATAATGTCATTTTTTAAAAAAAGCTTACAGACTTAGTAAAACTTTTATACAAATACCTTAAATAGATAAATTCACATAGTTATTTTACTCTATTACATCTCAATACCCTGCAGGCTTATAACTCTTGCTGAAATGTTTATTATTATTAACTAAGAGTTTACAATGTACTTTTACATAATATCCAATTTGATGTTCATAGTAAATCTTCCATTGTGGCATTATCATTATTGTAATTAGCATTTCAAAGATGAATAAAATTAAACTCAGAGATTCTAAGTGACTTTCCTGGGTTAGATGCATATTTTACCCCAAAGGCTCATGGGCTTGTTCAGCATCTCTAATGTGGAATCAAGTAATACAGAAGACAATTCACTAGATATGAGGGGAAAAAAACAAAATGAAACAACAACCATTATTTATATTTCTAAAACAAAAAATCAGACAGAAGTTAGACTTGTTCTTGTTGTTAGATGCCACCAAGTTGGTACCAATGCATAGCGACCTTATGCACAACAGAATGAAACACTGCCAGATACTGGGCCAACCTCACAATTGTTGCCATACGTTGAGCCACTTTGTCAACCCATTTTGCTGGGGGTCTTCCTCTTTTTCTCGGACCCTACATCTTACCAAACATGATATCCTTCTCCAGAGACTGGTCTCTCCTGACAATATATCCAAAGTGTAAGAGATGAAATTTGGCCATCCTGGCCTCCAAGGAGCACTCTGGCTGCACTAGTTCCAATATAGATGTGTTGGTTCTTTTGGCAGCCCATGGCACTTTCAATATTCTCCTCCAACACCATAATTCAAAAGTATCAATTCTTCTGTGGTCTTCCTTATTTGCTGTCCAGCTTTTGCATGTATATGAGGTTATTGAAAATATCATGGCTTGGGTCAGGTGTACCTTAGTCCTCAAGCTGACGTCTTTGCTCTTCAATACTTTAAAAAGGTCTTGTCCAGCAGATTTGCCTAATATGTCATTTGATTTCTTGACTGCTGCTTCCATGAGTGTTGATAGTTGATCCAAGAAGAATGAAGTCCTTGACAACTTCAATCTTTTCTCCATTGATAAGAATGTTGTTTATTGGTCCAGTGGTGAGGATTTTTGTTTTCTATACATTGAGATGCAATCCATACTGAAGGCTGTGGTCTTTGATCTTCATCAGTAAGTATTTTAAGTCCTCTTCACTTTCAGCAAGCAAGGTTGTATCATCTGCATATAAAAGGTTGTTAATGAGTCTTCCTCCAATCCCGATGCCACGTTTTTCTTCATATAATCCAGCTTCTCGAATTATTTGCTCAGCATACAGGTTGAATATGTATGGTGAAAGAATACAACCCAGTCACATACCTTTCTTAATTTTAAACCATTCAGTGTTCCTATGTTCTGTTCGAACAACTGCCTCTTGGTCCATGTACAGATTCCTCATGAGCACAATTAAGTGTTCAGGAATACTAGTACTTCACAATGTTGTCCATAGCTTGTCATGATTCACACAATCGAAAGCCTTTATGTAGTCAATAAAGCACAGGTAAACATCTTTCTGATATTCTCTGCTTTCAGCCAAGATCCATCACACATCAGCAAAGAAGAAGGATTAGCAATTGCACAATATGGCCTTGATAAAAGAAATCACATGATAGAATTTTGTAAGATCGATGACTTATTCATTGCAAGTGATTTTTTAAACAACTTAAAGACTGCCTATACACATAGACCTTACCACACAGACTACACAGAAATAAAATTGACTACATCTGTGGAAAGAGACGGTGGAAAAGCTCCATATCATCAGC
This sequence comes from Chrysochloris asiatica, assembly GCF_000296735.1. Lineage (NCBI taxonomy): Eukaryota > Metazoa > Chordata > Mammalia > Afrosoricida > Chrysochloridae > Chrysochloris > Chrysochloris asiatica. The sequence continues at coordinate 3,666,266 of NW_006408627.1, forward strand.
CAAAACAAGTCCAGGAAAACAGTATGGAATAAACCATCAGGTGTTCATATGCAAGTTCAGACTGAAGCTAAATACAATGAAAACAAGTCCACGAGATCTAAAATATAAATTTGAACATATCCCACCTAAATTCAGGTATTGCTGCAAGAACATATTGGATACATTAGGCACCACTGATTTATGAATTGTGAAATGACATCAACAACATCATATAGGAAGAAAGCAAAAGGTTGTTAAGAAGATAAGAAAGAAGGGAAAGACCAAAACGGATGTTAGAAAAGACTCTGAAATTTGTACTCCAGTGTAGAGATGCTAAAACAAATGGGAACCATGAGAAGGTAAGAAGCATTAGAAGAACATTTCAAAGGACAGCTTGAGAAGACAAACCCAAGTATTAGAATGAAAGTGCAAAGACTTGGGTTTAGAAAACCAAAAGGGAAGAACACTCTCAGCATTTCTCAAGCTAAAAGAACTGAAGGAAATAATCAAGCTTCAATTTGCAATACTGAAGGATTCTATGGACAAAATGGAATCCTGGTGTGGTGCTGTGGGTTAATGTGTCAGTTTGAATCACAAGATTGGTGTTGTAAACCTATTAGCCACTTCTCAGAAACCCTACACAGGGTTGCTATGGGTTGGAACCAACTGTACGGCACTTAACAACACCAATAGGCAAAATACTGAATGATGCAGGAAGCATCAAAAGGAGATGAAAGGAATATACTGTACCAAAAAGAAATGGTTGATGTTCAGTTATTTCAAGAGATATTACATGATCAAGAACCGATGGTACTGAAGGAAGAAGTCCAAGGTACACTGAATGCATTGGCAAATAACAAGGCCCATTGAAATGATGGAATATAAATAGAAATATTTCAAATAAACTGATGCAGCACTTGAGGAACTCATTCATGTATGCCAAGGAATTTGAAAGACAGCTGCCTTGCCAACAATAGAAAGAGATCCATATTTGTTCCATCCCAAAGAGAGGTAGAAATCATCTGAAAATATCATTAATATCACATGTAAGTAAAATTTTGCTGAAGATAATTAAAAATGGCTGCAAAAGTACATTAACAGAGAAGGTACCAGAGATTCAAGTCGAATTCAGATGAGGAGTTGGACCAAGGGATATCATGCTAATGTCAGATGGATCGTGGATAAAAGCAGAGAATACCAGAAAGATCAGAAAGATATTTGCTTCTGCTTTGTGGACTATGCAAAGGTTTTTTTTATTGTGTAGATCATGACAAGCCAAGGATAACATTGTAAAGAATGGATATTCCAGAACACTTAATTGTGCTCAAGTGGAACCTGTACCAAAAAGCAGTCATTCATATAGATCAAAGGGACACTAACTGACCAAAAGGCAGTCGTTCCTACAGATCAAAGGGACACTAAATGGTTAAACTCAGGAAAGGTGTGTGCCAGGGTTGTCTTCTCTCACTATATTTACTCAATCTGTATGCTGAGCAAATAACCTAAGAAGGTGGATTATTTGGAGAAGAATGTGGTATCAGGATTGGAGGAAGACTCGTTAACAATGTGCAATATGCACATGATATAACCTTACTTGCTGAAAGCAAAGAGAACTTAAAATACTCACCGATAGAGATCAAGGATCAACATCATGATAAATGGAGAAAAGATTGATGCTGTCAACTACTTCATTTTGCTTGGATCAACTATCAACAGTCATGGAAACAGCAGTCAAGAAATCAAATGATGTATTGCATTAGGCAAATCTGCTGCATAAGACCTCTGTAAAGTGTTGAAGAGCAAAGATGTTAGCTTGAGAGTCCTTGAGGTGCACCTGACCCAAGTCATGGTATTTTCAATAACCTGATATGCATGTGAAAGTTGGACAATGAATAAGGAAGACCATAGAAGAATTGATTATTTGAGGTATCGCATTAGAGAAGAATATTAAAATTACCGTTGTTGTTGTTGTTAAGTGCCTTCGAGTCAGTTCCGACCCATAGCGACCCTGTACAGGGTTTCCGAGGGTGTAAATCCTTACGGGAGTAGAAAGCCTCATCTTTCTCCCGCGGAGCAGCTGGTAGTTTCGAACTGCTGACCTTATGATTCGCAGCCCGATTCGTAACCACTACGCTACCAGAGCTCCTTAAAATTACCGTGGACTGCCAGAAAAAAAAAAAAAAAATCTGTGTTTGAAAAAGTACAGCCAGAATGTTCCTTAGAAGCAAGGATGATGATTCTTCTCTCATACATCTAGGACCAGTTTCTGGAGAAGCACATAGTGTTTGGTAAAATGGAGGACCATTGAAAAATAGGAATACCCCCAAAGTGATGGATTGGCACAGTGGTAGCAGCAATGGATTCAAGCATAATAGCAATTATGAGGATGGTGCAGGACTGAGCGGTGATTCGTTCTGTTGTTCATAGGGTCACGATGAGTCAGAACTGACTCTACAGCACCTACCAACAGCAACAACAATTTATGAAAGGTGAGTGTGTCCCCTTTAAGACATGAGTGGGATCCTCCCCTACAATGCTAACAGGATGGACATGTAGGGGTGCAGGGGATTAGTCTACCTCAAATCTGTTTATATTGTTTACTGTTCACTTTCTATAAGTAACTTGTTCTTGTTGTTTACTGTTTACCTTTTATAAACAAAACAATGTTTTTTGATTGCTAACACTGTTTAAGTGTCTTATGTGTAAGACTCAACATGATTGTCTTCTTGTAATATGATCTAATTTGTTCTCTAGCCCCGATATTTCTTGTGTTTGAAAGCCTTGATTATATTCAGATTCAACTAAATAAAACTATTTGTGCTGTATATTTTATTTTGCTCCATACCTAGAGGCACATATTATACGGTTGTCCAACTTTTAATGATACTTAAATATGATCACTGGTGGCAATTTGATCCTTCCATTGATAAAGTAGTTTCTAATCAAGACCTCTCCTAATAGTTTTTTTTTTTTTTTAATGTTTTATTGTGAATTATATGGTAGTTTACATGGGGGAACTTTAATTTTACATTCATTCCATCGTATATCATCTCATTGCCATGGTTCCAATCCCCTCCATGCATCATCAACCACCCAAAGGGTATATTCCAGAAACCCGCCCCGTAAACTTCCCCCTCCTTCCCCCCATTTTTTGGCCCACAGTCCCTTTCCCTCTCTGGGTCTAAAGACCCCAGTCGCTTCATCACTTTGTGTCATCATCTCTGCCTCCATCTCAGGCATCTTTGTTTCTCCGGGTAGGGTCACGCTCTCAGCTCTTCTCCGTTGATGGTCCCAGAGGTCTCCTATCCTGGAGATTTAATCACTCCCTTCCTTGTTACAAAACTTCTACCTTTGCATTTCCAACCCTCATAGTCC
>NW_006408627.1:3669904-3684587 GCF_000296735.1 Chrysochloris asiatica
TGTGTGTGTGGGTGTGTGTGAATGTTTGTTGCTGTGGGGATTTGTTCCCTCTTTTGAGTCTCCTAATAGTTTTAACATCCAATGATTATTTCTTGGATCAATTATTTAGAACAGCAATATGGTGATTATTTCAGTTTATCACTTTTTTTATGTTTATTGTCTAAAATTTTCAGAAGTAAGTAGGGTAAGCACTGGACCGCAAGGTCTGTTTGAACTGCACGGTTGGTGTTTCAAACCCACCAGCTATTCCACAGAAACCCTATTCAGGGTCGTGATTAGTCAGAACAGACTCTGCGGCACTTAATAATAATGACGATTATTCTTTAGCAACGGAGTCCTGGTGTGGTGCTGTGGGTTAATGCCCTGGACTGCAAAGTCTCTTTGAACCACAAGGTCGGTGGTTTAAGCTCACCAGCCCCACCTCAGAAACTTTATACAGGGTCTCTATGGGTCACAAGTGACTTGACGGCATTTAGCAACAACAAGGACTATTTGAAATCTATGTCACAGGATTGATGGGATAAAAACGAATTCCTTTCTTTTTAGTTATTATTTTTTAGAGTAAGGGGGCCAGTGCCCTAACTACTTCCTATGAGTTCTTTTTATTTTTTGTTATTTTGACTTTCTCTTTTAACATTATTATGACACTTGTACTTTTTTTTTTTTTTTTTAATGGCTGGAAGGGAAACAATGTATGTTTATTTTCTCATTGGGACAAATCATTGGGAAATTTTTCAAAAATTAAAAAAAGGAAAATAAATAAGGGAGGTAAAAGAAAGAGAGAGTAAAGAAAATGATTTGCAAAACGATAGTGATGATGGTTGTGTAACATGGGAAGTGTGGTTGGTGTGGAGGGACTGTACATTTAAAAATGGTTGAAATGGCAAATGTTTTGTTGTATGTATATTGGTACAATAAAATAATAACAGCAATAAAGATGGGACTTACTGACCTGTCGGGGTCTGACCTCGACATAGTTGTGTTGTTCACGAGTGTTTGGTTCACGAGGAGGGGAGATCCAGCGGCGATAGGGATAGCAAAAGAATACACAGACAGACAGAAAGAGGGGGACAATGAGGCACCCAGAAACCAGGGTGGATACATCACTGGTGGGCAGGCTTGGGAGTACAGGCATTATGGCCTCTGCAGGCAGCAACTCACTGCCTTGCAATCTTTACTGCATGCCTTCCAACCCGTAATACACTGCAATCTTTACTGCATGTCCTCCAACCTGTAATGCACACCTGGGGAGGCCCAGGCCTCTGTTTTATTTAGGGGAGGAGCTTCACACCAAGCTGGGAGGGAGTTAGGCAAGGTACAGCTAACATCAGTAATTTTCCAGACATTCAGGTAACTTTACATCGTACTTGGCTGGTTTGAATCCCAGGCCAGCAACTTGGTTTCTCAGGCCCAATTAACATATCTATAGCCCCTGAACTCAGTTGGGGGAAGGTGAGAGGTAAGGACAAAAGCTTGGGCGGAGTCCTGCTGTTTCGGCTTCCTGAGCCAGGTCTGCAGGACGACTTGAGACACCCAGGTGAATGGGCTGCACCTGGAAAAGGATTAGGGAGGATGGGTTCTTTGTCTATAGAACAAAGAACTGAGAAGTAGCTAAGATATTTTTAGTTAATCCTTTTGGAGAAAGGCTTAACCTTGCAACCTTTAGTCTCGGCTTTAGGAAAATATCACATTTATCTGTGGATTATCAAGAGCTCCGTGTATTAAATTAATACATGTAACAATATTAAGATGAAAAACAATTTGCTATTGACTTCCAGTGGCCTCATTTGTTACACTCGGGCCTATAGGGCCTCGAACCTCTGACCAGCCTTACACGGTCCGCAACACTGACCAGATGCTGAACTTACCCCCATTGTTCAATTTTCAGTCAAGCAATAGATAGGTATATAGGGGAGGTGAAAACACCAATGAGGTGCATACACCATAGAATGGTCAGCCATTCAACATTAGAAGGGCAGAGTCCTGGTGTGGTTCTGTGGGTTAATGCGCCAGACTGCAAAGCAGTTAGAACTGCAAGGTCGGCGGTTCAAGCTCACCAGTTGCTCTTCGGAAACTCTATACAGGGTCGCTATGGGTCGGAACCGATTCAATGGCACTTAACAATCAATGGCACTTAACAACAACAACAACATTTACCTAAGGACAAATGCAAAAGGATGGAGAAAGACGAAAGGAAACAAAAAACAGAGGGAGGAAGTGGGATAAGTGATATTACATTGAGGGCATGGAAGTTGAGATGAAATGAAATGTATGATTTACTGAATGTGAAATTGATAAACCTTCACTCAATCCACAATAAAAAGTTTAAAAAAAATGGATGCAGCAATGTTTTTCTTTTTGACATTCAGGTAAGTAGTCTAGTTTTCAGACTTATGGATTAAGGAGTCTCTACGTGAGAATTGTCTACTAATCTTAGTTTGTTAAGAACAATTTTTTTTCAAGGTTTTTATTGTGGAGCGAGTAAAAGACACTTGTAGTTTTATAGAACAATCTTTCTAATCATTTGAATCCATCATTGCTTTTATGCTCAAATTACTTCATCTTTGGCTAGCCTGATTCAGGTCTTTTTAACAAGACACTCTTCCAGTTTGATGATTTTTGTCTGTTGTTTCAACATCTTACATATGTCTGACCCAGACCTGAATCCAGCAATTTCCCTAAGGAGCCCTCATCCTTTTAATTGGTGGATGAAATTTAGTGATCACAATCTAGCAATGGGGGTGGTCATTGCTTCTAGGTATTTTCAGTAGACAGAACAAGAAAATGCATTAAACAATTCAGTTTTTGTTGTAAAATAAAATTAAGCATACACAAGAGAGGTAGCACAATAAATCCATCATGTGCCACAATCCAGTTTTAACAGGTATCAAATGATAGGGAAATCATTTTAAAACAACAAAACATTTTCAATGATATGAAGATGAGTAAAAAATTATCTGCACTCTGGTCACATCAAAGCACACATCCCTGTTTATGGCTGATGACAACACTGAGCACACACGTGAAAGGATTCTGTCGAACACACGAGTGACAATGGATTATGTGGCAAATCATTTGAAAATCAGTCATGGCTCTGCGTATGAAAGAATCCAGCACAGACTTCGGTTTCCAACTGTTTGTGCGAGAACCAAAACAACTCACAGAAGAACATAAATAGAAGCATTTGGACATCTGCAAACAAAGTTTGTACCTATACTCAAAAGAAGGTAAAAGGTTCTTTAAAAAAGTTGTTACTGGTGAGGAGACATGGATTCATCACTATGAGCCTAAGAATAAATGGCAGAGTATGGGATGGAAACATCTGCAATCACCAATCAAGAAAAAGTTCAAAAGTCAAACATCAGCTGGAAAATTGATGCTTACAGTTTTCTGGGGTTCTCAAGGGCCAGTATTGGAACACTATCAGGAAAAAGGTTCAACAATCTACAGTACTCATTACACTGAGATAGTCACTGAAGAGCTGAAGCCTAAACTGGGATTAAATGCAGAGGACTGCTATTCAAGGGCATTGTGATCTTGCATGACAATGCATGACTGACCTCACATCTCTGCCCACACTGTTGAAACTGCAAAAACTTCATTTTGAGGTGTTAAAGCATCCTCCTTATAGTCCTGATCTTGCTCCATTGGACTTTCACCTGTTTGGTCCTCTGAAAGCATCCCTTTAAGATGAAGATTCACCTCTGGTGAAGGAGTGATGAAGAAGTGAAGACAGCACTGCATTCGTGGTTTACAGCTCAGCCTAAAACATTTTTTAATAAGGGAAAATGACAACTTGTTTTCAGATGGTCATAGCGTATTGAAAAGCAAGAATACTATGTAAAAAATGATGTATTTTTCTTTTCTAAAAGTTGGTGAAAATAAATTCTACATCCAGAGTATTGATTCACCTTCTGATGCAATATAATTAGTATCAGATGTCTAGTCTCTGCAATAAATTCCTTATCAGAAGTACACCTTTAGAATAAAAAAATCACCAAACTCTGCATTCAAAAATAAATCTTATTTTTCACTTTGGTCAGACTTAAAACTCTACTAACTTGTCCTCTGGAAAATAAAAAGCCTCACAAATGAGCCAGTATACAATATCATTACAAGTGGAGAAAAGATTGAAGTTGTCAAATATTTTATTTTACTTGGATCCACAATCAACCCCCAATTAAACAGTAGCCAAAAAAATCAAACAACATATTGCATTAGTTATAACTACTGCAAAAGACTTCTTTAAAGTGTTAAAGAGCAAAGATATCACTTTGAATATGGTGTGCCTGACCAAATCATAATGTTTTCAATGTCTCATATGCCATTGAAAGTTGGATGGTGAATAAGAAAGAATGAAGAAATATTAATGCATTTTGAATTATAATGTTGGCAAATAATGTTGAACAAACCATGAATTGTCAGAAAAACTAACATCATTTTTGGAAGAAATTCAGCCAGATTGTTCCTTGTCAAGGAGGATAGTGTGACATAGTCTCACCTACTTCAGACATGTTATTAGGAGGGAACAGTTTCTGGAGAAGGGCATCATCCTTGACAAATTGGAGGGCAAGTGAAAAAGACGAAGACCCTCCAAGAGATGGACAGACAGCATGGATGAACAATGCACTCAAACATAACCATGACTATGAGGCTGTTGCAGGAGGCAGTGTTTGTACATAGAGTTGTGATGACTTGAAACCTCACTTGGGAGCGCATAAAAACCACAAACTTGTCCTATGCTTTTTTTCCCCCTCTACATTTTGTTTTAGGTGAAATTTACAGAGCAAATTTTTTTCCCATTCAATAGTTTGTACATAAAATGTTCCATAGTATTGGTTGTATCCCTCACAATGAGTCAGCATTCCCTCCATTACTTTTCCTGGGCTACTTGTTTGCTTTCTTATGGATTTTCTACCCCTTCCTGCCTTCTACTACTGTTTTTGGATAAACGTCCTTTTGATCTCATGTAATTGATTGTTTTAAGGAACATGGTCCTTGTGGGTATTATGATTTATTTTGCAGCTGTTGTTAGGTGCTATTGAAATGGCTCTGACTCATAGATACCCTGTGCACAAAGTCCACTGTCCCATTCTGCACTGTTCTCACAATTGTTATGTTTGACTCATTGTTACTGCCACTTTGTCAATCCATCTCGCTGAGGGGTTCTTCCTCATTTTGCTGACCCTCCACTTTATCAAGCATTATAACATGTTAGAAGTACTAGAGATGAAGTCTTGACATTCTTACTTTCATTTTTAAATTTTTATTATTTTTAATGTTTTATTGTGAATTATGTGATAATTTACATGGGAGAACATTAGCTTTACATTTTTCTATTGTATATTGTTTCATTGCCATGGTTACCCTCCGTGCATTATCAACCGACCAAAGGGTATACCCTGCAAGCCTGTCCCCCCAGGTTGTCAGCACACAGCCCCTCTCCCTCTCTGGGTCTAAAGTCCCCAGAGGCTCCATCTCTCCACGTCATCTTCTCTGCCTCCATCTCTGGCTTTACTGCTTCTCTGGGTAGGTTCTCGCTCTCAGCTCTACTCCCTTGATGGTCCCAGGGACCTCCGCTCCTGGACTGAAAAGTCAATCATTCCCCTCCTTTTGCTACAAAACGTCTACCTTTACATGTCCAACCCTCTCAATCAGTCCTGAGAACAATTATTCACTATTGTATCACAAGAGACCTATCCACATTTCCTTTCATCAGCCCCCCTAGACAGATTGGATACTACTCAGTGGAGATTCTACCTTCCTCCATGCCCTCTGGATCTAGGCTCTGTCTTGAAAGCTTGTAAACCAGTCACTTCTTGCTTCTGTAGTGCCCCCTCCCCATTTTGGGTAGCCAATGTCAAGTTGCCCATCTCTGTCTACTCTGGGTATGGAGGGGGTGAGAATGATCCTTGCTGTAAAGATTTGTTCCCTCTTTTGAGCTACTGCACCCATAGGTGTAGGTCAAGTTCATCAAATTGTATCAGATTACTCTTTTTTTCCTCTTCTTTCTTCTTCTAGTTGAGCTCTGATCATCCAGTCATTGAAGCCAGGTCAAGTGGGTATTATCTGCAAGTGTGGGTGTACTTATGCATATGCCCTCTCTTCTTATCAGCTGGACGCTTTACTCTCCACTCCAGTCCTCTGTGGCTATGTCACTGATTCTGGGCCCAAGGGTCCCAGGTCTTGCCACACTGCTGGCCAACCAGGTTTCCACTAGGATTCACAGGAGTCTATTGAATGTTGTAGGGCTTAGCTTGCAGCTTCATTGCTGCTTTTCCCTCACTTTCCCTTATCAGTGATAAATGTGGTCACCATTGACATTCTTACTTTTAAGGAGCGTTCTGGATGCATGTCTTCTAAGACAGATTTGTCCATGGTACTTTCAGTATTCTCCTCCAACACCATAATCCAAATGTATCTATTCTTTCTTATTTATTGTCCAACTTTCACATGTATATGAGGCAATTGAAAATCTCATGGCTTGGGTCAGGTGCACCTTAGTTCTCAAACTGACATCTTTGCTCTTCGGCACTTTAAAGAGATCTTTTGCATCAGATTGCCAAATGCAATATGTCATTGCATCAGATTTATTGACTACCGCTTTTATAAGTACTGATTGTGGATTTAAGCAAAATGAAGTTTTTGACAACTTCAATCTTTTTTTTCTGTTTATCATGATGCTATTTATTGATCCAAATGTGAGGATTTTCGTTTTCTTTACACTGAGATGCAATCCATACTGAAGGCTGATTTTTTTTTTTTTTATCTTTATCTGTAAGTAGGTTAAGTCTTCTTCACTTCCAGCAAGCAAGATTGTATCATCTACATATCAGAGGTTGTTAATGATTCTTCCTCTAATCCTGACACCAAGTTTTACTTCATATAATCCAGCTTCTCAGATTATTTGCTCAGCATACACATTGAGTAGGTATGGTGAAAAGATACAAACAACATCAACTTTGCATAGCCTTGAATGGCTTTGATTGCAGGTCAGAAAGGTGTTTTAGTGTCATAGTCTCAGTGGTTTCTCCAATCTCTATCAGACAAGTAAGTCTGGTCTTTTTTGTGAATGTGATTTTTTGTTCTACATATTTTTTTCCATGCTGTCTGGGAACCTCTGTTGTAATTATAGTCAGAGCAGTTGGTAGTAGTAGCTGGGTACCATCTAGTTCTAATCTCAGGGTCTTGTAGGTTGCTATTCATGCAGTTGATTAATCCTTTGAATGAATTGTTTCCTTGAGTTTTTGGTTTTCTTTGCTTTCCTTTGCTCAGGATGGGAAGAGACCAACAGTGGTATCTTAGATGTCGCCTTGCAATGCTTTAAGACTCCAGTCACTATTCACCAAAGTAAAATGCAAAATGTTGTCTTTTTGCCAACTGACATAGATGCCCTCTTAGACTGTTCCTTTGAGCCTCAGAACTTTCTCCCTGGAGATGTTTAGTTATGTCTGAGAAGTTTTCATGACTGCTTCTCATGTGCTCTATTGTCTATATTAATATACATGTCAAACTAAAAACCAAACCTAATGCCACTGAATGGATTCAGAGTCACAGTGACCCTGGGAGCATGGTGGCTCCATACCATAAGCACTGGACTGTGAACCACAAGGTCTGAAATGGGAGACCACCAGCCACTCTGTGGAAGACAGATGAGACTTTCTGCTCCCTTGATTTAAAACCTCAGCAATCCTATGAAGAGTTGTTTACAGCACTTAACAACAACTTAGTGACAATACAGAGAACAGCAGGACTGATCCATGGGGTTTCTGAGGTTGTCAGTCTTTATGAAAGTAGACTGCCTTATCTTTATCCTATGGAGTGGCTGGTGTGTTTGAACAGCCAACCTTACCATTCTTCTAATATACATGATGGCTGACTGACTGGCTGTGTGTCGTAGATTAAGTTCCGACTCATAGTGACACTGCATAGGGTTTCTGAGGCTGTAAAATCTTTATGGGAGCAGAAAGACTCCTTTTTCTCCTATGGAATGCCTGGTGGACTCCAACTACTGACTTTGCCATTAGCAGCCTAATGCATAATCCACTACACCATCAGGGATCCTTGATATACATATGTTGTTCTTGTTAAGTGCCGTCAAGTCAGTTCCAACCCATAGTGACCCTGTATAGGGTTTCTGAGGAGCAGCTGGTGATCTTGAACCGCCTACTTTGCAGTTCAAAATAGCTTTGGAGTCCTGTGCATTAGTCCACAGCATCACATTAGGCCATATAGCAACTACAAATTGTGTATGAGAAATATTCACAACCTAACTTATATCTGGAGTCTTGGTGTGATGCTGTGGGTTAATGTGCCAGACTGCAAAGCCATTTGAACTGCAAGGTCGGTGGTTCAAGCTTAGCAGCTACTCCTCGGAAACCTTATAATAGGGTTGCTATGGGTCAGAACCAACTCGATGGCACTTAACAAGAACAACAACAACCTATATCTGGAGTCCTGGTATGGCATTATGGGTTAATGTGTCAGACTGCAAAGTTGGTTTGAACCACAAGATTGACAGTTCAAGCTCACCAGCTGCTCCTTGGAAACCCTATACAGGGTTTCTATGGGTCAGAACCAACTCGACGGCACTTAACAAGAACAACAACCTATGTCTATAGTTGGATGTGCTTCCTTCTACTTCCCACACTTCTTTAGCATACCTATCTACTTCAGCATCCATTCATATATCATTGTTTATTAATGCTATTTTTGTAGGATTGTCTATGCTATAGTAATTAGTGTAGCTTCCCTTTGTTCATGCATTCCTCTCACTCTACCTTTACTTGGCCATGTTATGCTGATTTCCCCCGTATTGTGGATTGCTTTTATCCCAATAAGGATAAACATAAGCCAATCAATACTTGTCTTATGTTCTTGAAAAAGATTAAAATTAAAATAAGTTACTTAGATGACTTTGAATACAGGTCCCTAGGTTGTGCAAATATTTAATATTCTCAAATGCTAACTGAAAGGTTGGAGGTTTGAGTCCACTAAGAGGTGTCTCAGAAGAAAGATCTGACAAATGACTTAAAAAAATCAGTCATCTACAGAGCACAGTTCTATTCTGGCGCACATTTTTTTTTTTTTTTTTAATAAAAGGAAATCAAAAGTTATTACATTTCATGTAATACCTGATATCTCAGTTAACAAGCTGAGTTACTTCAATATTATCTCCTGTGATATAGTCATTTAAAGTATCTATTTGCTGCAGTTTGGTTATATAAATTTGGGTTATGCAAACACATATTTAAACTTGTATTCATTTATTGGTTTCTTGAATTGATAAAGTTTGTAAGTCTTCAAACCACCACTCATCTGTCAGTTTGTCATACTTTGGTGTCTTGCATACTGTTGTGGTGCTGGAAACTACACACCAGCAGGATCAAGTGGACAAATTTCAGCTGAGCTTCCAGGCTAAGGCAGACCACGAAGAAGGAGAGAGAGACTACTTCTGAATGATCAGAATTCGACTAGAGGAAGAAAGAGGAAAAAAAGATTAATCTGCTGCAATTTGATGAACATGACCTACATGATGTAGTAGCTCAAAAGAGGGAACAAATCTTTAAGCGAGGATCATTCCCACCCCCTCAGTATACAGGGTTGACAGGGATGGGCAACTTAGACATTGGCTATCCAAAATGGGGTGGGGGTGGGGCTACAAAGGCATGGATTGACTGGCTTGCAAGCTTTCGAGAGGAAGCCTAGTTTCAGAGGGTGAGGGGGGAAGTAGAATCTCCACTGAATGATTTCCAACCTGCATGGGGCTGGTGAAAGGAGATGGAGATAAGACTCTTGTTCAATAGTGAATAACTGCTATCAGGACTGACTGTGAGTATTGCAAGTATTGTAGATGTTTTGTAACAAAAGGAGGGGAGTGGTTGATCTTGCAGTCCAGGAGTGAATGACCCTGGACCATCAAGGGAGAAGAGTGGAGTGCAGGACACTATCCAGAGAAGCAGTGACACCAGAAATAGAAGCAGAGATAATGACGTGGAAAGATGGAGCGGCTGGAGACTCTAGACTCAGGGAGGGAGAGGGGCTGTGTGCTGACAGCCAGGGGAAGGCTTGCAGGATGTACTCTTTGTTTGTTTGAATGGTTATATATTACTGAGTGCTTCAGTGTACATCAAACAAACAAACAAAAAACCAGAGGGAATGGAAGCAAATGTTGAATGATAATGCATTGAGGGGATTGTAATCATTGCAATGAAATGAAATACGGTAGGATGAGTGTAAAGTTGATGTTCTCCCATGTAAACTATCACTGAATTTACAATAAAAACTTTTTTAAAAAAGGTCTTGTGCAACACATTTGCCTAATGCAATATATTGTTTGATATCTTGACTGCTGCTTCCATGAGTGCTTATGGTAGATCCAAGCAAAATGAAGTCTTTGACAACTTCAATTTTTTTCTCCACTTGTTATGATGCTATTTATTAGTCCAGTGTTTAAGATTTTTTCTAATTTTACATTAAGGTACAATGCTTATTGAAGGCTGTGGTCTTTGATCTTCATCAGCAAGTGTTTCAAGTCCTCTTCGCTTTTAACAAGCAAGGTTGGGTCATCGGCAATTGTACATTGTTAATGAGTCTTCCTCCAATTCTGATTGCACATTTTTATTCCTATTATCCAGGTTTTTGGATTATTTGCTCAGCGAACATATTGACTAAGTATTGTGAAAGAATACAACTCTGGTGCACACCTTTCCTAATTTTAAACCATTCAGTGTTTCCTTGTTTTGTTTGAAAGACTGCCTCTTGGTCTATGTACAGGTTGTTCATGAGCACAATGAAGTGTTATGGAATACTCAGACTCTATAGTGTTGTTCATAGCTTGTCATGATCTGCACACTCAAAAGTCTCTGCATAGTCAACAAAGCACAGGTAAACTATGTTGCTGGTATTCTCTGCTTTCAGCCAGTATCCATCTGACGTCAGCAATGATACCCCTCATTACATGTCCTCATCTGAGTCCGGCTTGAACCTATGTCAGTTCCCTGTCAGTGTACCGTTGTAGACATTTTTGATTTATCTTTAGCAAAATTTTACTGGCATGTGATTTTAATAATATTGTCTTGTGCTTCCCGCATTCTGTTGGGTCACGTCCCTTTGGAATGGGCACAAATATGGATCAGTTGGCATAGATGAGTGAATGCCTCCAGTGTTGCATCAGTTTGTTGAAATATTTAAATTCATATTCCATTAATTACCAGAGCCTTGCTCTTTGCAATGCCTTCGATGTACGTTTGACTTCTTCCTTTAGTACCATTGACTCTTGATCATATGCTACTTCTTAAAACGGTTGAACATTGACCATTTCTTTTTGGTACTGTGACTTCCATCTTCTTTTGATGCTTTCTGCATCATTCAATATTCTGCCCATAGAATCCTTCAATATTTCAAGTCAAGGCTTGAGTTTTTTCTTCAGTTCCCTCAGTGTGAGAAATGCTGAGTGTGTTCTTCCCTTTTGTTTTTCTAACTCCAGGTCTTTGCACATTTCATTAAAATATTTAACTTTGTCTTCTCGAGCTGCCTTTTGAAATTTTCTGTTCAGATCTTGTGTCTCATCACTTCTTCCATTTTCTTTAGAATTTCTATGCTGAAGAGCAAGTTTCAGAGTGTCTCCTGACATCCATTGTAGTCTTCTTCTTTGTTGTCTTTGTTAATGACCTTTTGACCTTTTGCTTTTATCCCACAACTCTTCTGTTCTTTGGTCATTAGTGTCTAATGTATCAAATCTGCTCTTCATGTGATCTCTAAATTCAGGTGGGATATATTCAAGGTCATGTTTTAGCTCTCGTGAACTTGTTTTCATTTTTTTCAGCTTCAGCCTGAATTTGCATATGAGCAATTGATGGTTTTTTCCATAGTCTGTCCCTGGTCTTGTTTTGGCTGTTAATATTGAGCTTTTCCACTGTTTCTTCCCACATATTTTGTCAATTTGATTTCTGTGGATTCCATCTGGTGAGGTCCATGTTTTATGCTGTTTAAAAAAGGTATTCACATTGAAGAAGTCATTGGTCTTACAAAACTCTATCATGTGATCTCCAGCATTGTTTCTATCACCAAGGCCATGCTTGCCAACTACTGATCTTTCTTCTTTGCTTGCAACCTTTGCATTCCATTCATCAGTAGTTATCAATATATACAGTTGATGCTTTACTTTGGATAATTTTATATTAACTGGTTTTGCTTGTAGGCATATAGATATTATCACAGCATTATACTTTAAGATAGATCTTGAAATGTTCTTTTTGATGACGAATGTGACACCACTTTTCTTCAATTTGTCATTCCTCAAATAGTAAACTGTAGGATTGTCAAATTTAAAATAGCCAATACCAGTCCATTTCAGCTTACTAATGCCTAGGATATCGATCTTGGTGTGTTCAATTTCATTTTTGACAATTTTTAATTTTACTAGACTCATACTTTATACAATCCAGGTTCCATTTATTAATGGATGTTTGAAGCTCTTTCTCCTCATTTTGAATTGTGACCCATCAGTCAATGAAGGTCCTGAAAATTTTCTCCATTTGTGTCATCGCAGTCAACTCTACTTTGAAGAGGCATCTCTTCCCTAATTGTATTTTGACTTCCTTTCAAACTGAGTGGCCATTCTTCTGGCACTATATCAACTATATTTTGATGGTATTCATCATGTTTCAATATTCATTATTCTGGTGCTGACAGCATTTCACTGTTATTCATAAGGTTCTCAGTGACTAAACATTCAGAAGAAGTCTGCCTCTCCTACTTTCTAGTCTGTCTTTGTCTGGAAGCTCAGCTAAAACTTGCCCACCATGGGTGTTCCCTTTTGGCTTATAAAATACTGGTGGTATAGCTTTGAGCATCACAGCAACACACAAACCATCACAGTACAACTCAGCCTTCTGGCTAAGATCAAGTGTGTGTAGTATTGTAATATTGGTGTTGTTAAGTGCTGTCGAGTCAGTTCCAACATTGTGGTTCAAACAGACCTTGCAGCCCAGTTCTTATCTTACAGTGCCACACTAGGACTCCATTGATAAATATGTTGCTGTTGTTAAGTGCCATTGAGTAGGTTCTGACCCATAACAACCCTGCACAGGGTTTCTGAGGAGACTCTGGCGAGCTTGAACTACCGACCTTGCAGTTCAAATGGCTTTTTGCAGTCTGGCACATTAACCCACAGTGCCACACCAGGACTCCATTTGTAATATAGATATAGAAAAATGGCTAAAATATAAGTACACATAGGTTTATTTATTTTAAAATGAATGTTGAACAGTTTATGCTTATCATAATGCTGTCATACTGTTTCTTCAATCCTGACCTACTTATGTCAAAGTGCAAGGTTGATCATATCCTAACATCAAATAATCAGAAGGTCATATTTTTTTCCCTCGGTTCAAGGGCTCCGAGGGAGTTAGTCGTGCTGTCTCCGACTTTATTCTGAGGCAAAACACGACGTGGGATCCGTAGACCTTGTCCTAGGGCACCCGTTGGTCTCCGTGAGTTTGGAAAAGGCTATCTGGGGCCACCCAACTGAAAAGAAACCAGGTCCTCTTGCCACTGTACAGGGACCTATGTCTGGAACTGAAGGAGGCCTTGAGAATTGATCCAAATGCGGGGCCAAGAAACAGACCAGGATTCTAGGTCACGTCATACTTGAGATCTCCCACGAACTCAGGGGGCGGTCCCACAGCTACTCCGCAAAACAAAAACAGGGAGATAATAGTGCAATTTGAACTGTTGCTTTAAAAAACAAAAACCAAAGATAGGCTTTCCTTAAGGAAGAGGATCTGAAAGAAAATGCTGATGGGACTCTCTGGACACCCTTCTTTCTGAACAGGTGTGTCTACTGGGCAGAAGGTGCTGCCAGTGGGTGGGCTAAGTTGAGCTGAGGCCCCGCAAGTCTTTGGATGCGACAGGCGAAGCTCACTGCTTGCCAGCCTGTTGGCCAGGTTTCTTCTCCTGCTGGTGCCTGGGGTCCCACCACGGTCACGACCACCAAACACACCTTGCCCAGCACCCCCCATGCAGCCGGCCTTCTGTTGCTTCTGCTGCTGCAGGCCACCACGCCCACGGCCCTTGACCACCACCTTATCCTTGACCAAGTCGATGATCTTCTCTGGGATGCGTAGGTACTTGATGGTGCTGCCGCGAATGTAGCACTCAGGCATCTTCCAGAACTTGTACCCATCCCGGGACGTGCAATTTCTCCCTTGATAGTGGAGGAAGAGGAAGGATTTCAGTTCATTTTACCCCAAAGCTAATATGTGTTTTCATGCAACATATACAATGTAGTTCCAAAACCAGAAATCTGGGAGTCAAGGCTCTTTTCTATTTGTGAAGTCTAATTTGCCATCATGTACTGTTAATGCTGTCTCATAGCTGTCTCTTTTCTTTTCTCTGACCCCATTCTTATACGGTAGGATCTACAGGACCAATTCTATATTCTATAGCATTGCATATAGGCACTCTATCAACTGACCCTTGCCTACCTTATTGGTGGTCTTATTTGTAACTACTCTTTATTTATGGTCATGAGATGCATCTTTGCTGTGGGGAGTAACATTGACTGTTGGCTTCACGTGCTGCCCTTCTGGGTCCACAATAAAGTTATGCTTTCTGTAGCCTTCTCCCAGTCAAAGTCCAAGTTTAACAGAGATGGTAATGTAGGTCCATTTTTTTTTTT
>NW_006408627.1:3685574-3687691 GCF_000296735.1 Chrysochloris asiatica
AAGCTAGGTCAAATGGGTACTTTCTGCAAGTTTGGGTGCTCTTGTGCACTACCCCCACTTCATATAAGCTGGACAGTTCATTTTCCTCTCTAGCCCCCAGTGGCTAAGTTAATAATGTCCATGGGCTCAGGGGTTCCCAAGTCTCCCCAAATGTTTTACCAACCAGCTTTTCCTCTTCTCTCACCTCAAGGTCAACAGGAGTCTATGGAACATGGTCAAGCTCAGCCCATGTATTCATTACTGCCTTTCCCCAACTTCCACTCACAAGCAGGTCCATTCTTATGAGACACTAATTCCTTTAGTAGATGACTTAGACTTATGGACTCCCTCTGACTTTCTTATAGTTGTACTGCAGCTGAGACTCTTCCTACACAATTCCACTACTTTCCCCATTCTCCTGCACCAAGGTCTGAAGGCCCTTCCAGTTTTCTTTGGTTCCTTCTCCTTTGTATTTTTACTGGTATTTTCCCTAAAAAAAAATCTCATGATGTCCTTTGTCAGGACTGTTCCTTTCTTACAACATGCCCAAAGTATGAATGTAAGATGAAGTCTTGCCAGCCTTGCTTCTAAGGGGTATTTTGACTGTACTTCTTTCAAGACAGATTTATTCATTCTTTTGGCAGTTCATGGTATATTCAATACTTAATGCATAATTTAAACGCATTGGTTCTCCTACAGTGTGCCTTATGTTCATTGTCCAGCTTTCACATTCATATGAGGTGATTGAAAATACCATGGCTTGGGTCAGGCATATCTTAGTTTTCAAAGAGATATATTTGCATTTTAGCATTTTAAAAAGGTCTTTTGCAGTAGATTTGTTCAATGCCCTATGTCATTTGATTTCTTAAATGCTGCTTACATGGACATTGATTGTGGATCCAAGTAAAATGAAATCCTTGACAACTCCATTGGTCCTGTTGTGAGGATTTTTGTCGACTTTATATTGAGTTGTAATTGACAACTTTGATTTTCATCAGCAAGTGCTTCAAGTGCTTTCAACAAGCAAGGTTGTGTCATCTGCATATCACTAGTTGTAAATGAGCTTTCTTCCTATCCTGATGGTGTCTTCATCTTCAGAGAGTTTAATTTCCTAGATTATTAGTTCAACATCTAGATTGAATAAGTATGATAAAAGGATACAACCCTGATGTACAACTTTTCTGATTTTAAACCATGGAATAACTCTTGTTCTGTTAGAATGACTGCCTCTTGTTCTATTTTCAGGTCCCATATGAGCACAATTAACTGCTTCATATTTTCTATTTTTTCACAATGTTATCCATAATTTGTTATGATCCACACAGCTGAATGCTTTTGCACAGTCAATACAAAACAGGCAAACATCTGTCTGGTATTCTCACATAACCTTATATATATATAAATCCAGGAAGATCAATTTTCCTGATCTGGTAACCATAATAATTTCAGTATATCAATTATGCTTTTCTCTCCAAACATAAGATTACTAGTGTTGGAGTTGTGTTTATGGCACCACGTATTATTCATGCCATTGTTTCTATAGAACATAAAATTTTGGTTTTAAAATTCAGCAGAGTAGAAAGATAAACATTCATGTACTATAGATTCTCAGTTGTAATTTCTGCTTTCTTCCTCAGGATAAAATAACTAGTGTTAACATTATGTTAATCATTTATGTATTATATACCTGTACATTTTTGCTTTTATCATTTTTCCACTTACCATGAAATGTTTTCCACTAACCATAACATTTATCACAGCTACAGTATCTGGTTGTAATCAGCGAAACACTGCTACAAACCATGACTTCCAAATGTTGTGAGCAGATGCTGAATGCTAATTCTTATTCTTCTTATCACCTGTGAACAAGACTAGGTTGTAACACAGAACATGCAGGTCATTCTTTTGGGCATGAAACAAAATGGATTGTTGTGTCAGGAATATGATGAAGGCTTATGCAAAACATAGGCAAGCATAATTTATGCTGTATTTATCAATTTTCCTTTTAGAGCATATTAAAATTCTACCATTTTTGTTGGACAGTATTTAAAATATTATTATATAAAATGTGTAGCTAACATTGGGACCATTTGCTTGGTTTACACCTTAGTTGTTGACTTAGTTATTTAGTGCTGGCA
>NW_006408627.1:3690544-3692182 GCF_000296735.1 Chrysochloris asiatica
CACATCTTATGTTGTATAAAAAATGTATTTGCAATGAATAAATCATAGGTCTTGAAAAATTCTATTGTGCAATCTCTAGCATCATTCCTTTTTTTTTTTTTTTTTCTCCAAAGTGTGAATTGAATGAAGGTAAACAGACAAGTTTATCAGCTTTACTTTCTATCAGTCATACATTTTGTTTCTTCTTGATGATTACTCTCCCCTCTCTGTAACTGCAAGGCGCTCTGGTAGCGTAGTGGTTACAAATCAGGCTGCAAACCTCAAGGTCAGCAGTTTGAAACTACCAGCTGATTGTGGGAGAAAGATGAGGCTTTCTGCTCCCATAAAGCTTTGCAGCCACAGAAACCCTGTACAGGGTCGCTATGAGTCAGAACTGACTTCACGGCACATAACAATCAAGCAAACCTTGTAACAACAGTTATTCTACTTCTATGCTGTTGCTTCCCCTTTACATTTTATTTTCCACAAATGAACATATAAAAAAATATTTGAAGTACACACATACAAAACAAAACAAAAAATATTTATTTAAATGTCCAAAGGGCACATTTTGCAAGCCTGCCTCCTGCCCGGAGGCACACAACCTTTCTCAGTCCATGGGTTTAGAGTCCTCAGCTGCTCTATCTCTCCATGCCATCACTTCTACCACCATCTCTGCTGTCATTGCTTTTCTGGGTAGGATCTCATGCTCCACTAATGGTCTTCCTTCTTGATGGTTCTGGGGTCTTTTGAAATGAAAGGTTACCTACTTCCCCCTTTCAGTTATAGGTCTTCTACAATTACACTTGTAGCAATTGAGATTAATCCTGCTAACAATTATGATTCACAAATGAATCATAAAATCCTATTGCCATCATCCCCCATCCCCTTTCACCAGATCCATCTGGCAAAGAGGAAAACTATTCAGTTTGGAGGCTACCTTACAGCCATAACTCTGAAACTAAGCACACTCATGAAAGCTTGTAAGCCAGTCACTTCATACTTTTATAGACCCCCTCCCCATTTTTTGATAGCCAGTATCTAAGTTGTCCATTGCTATTACCCCAGTGCACTGAGGAAACAAACTTCAACCTTATATGAAGAATCCTTCCATTTCGGTTGGAATTTTTAGCAACTGCATCCATAAGCAAAGGTCCAGTTCATCAAATTATAGCAATTTATGCTTGCTCACAGTATCAAACTTCTTTATCTTTTTTATGGTCAAGTCAGCTAGCCATCCAAGCTAGGTCAAATGGGTACTATCTGCAAATTTGGGAGTTCACGTGTGCCTCCTCACACTTTAGGCCATCTGACCAGTGGGCTCAGGAGTTCACACATCTCTGAAACTTCAGACCAGCATCCCTTCTTCTTCTCATGTCAAGGTCAAATAGTGTCTGTGGAGCTTGGCCAACTCAGCCCATGTCTTCATTGCTGTATTTCCCCCACTTCCACTCATAAGTAGAACAGAGCAGTCACCAGAGAACACACAAGACTGCTCATGTGTTCCCTTGGCGTTTTAGTCCTAGATAGGGGTTTATCCTGATTCGCCGACTTTTCTTCCCTTGATGGCTCCAAGGCAAACAGCTTCCTTGATATTCTAACAGTCAAACAGTCTGATTTTTTCCTGATGGTTTTTCATTTAAGAAATACGTTCTGTGC
>NW_006408627.1:3693191-3695718 GCF_000296735.1 Chrysochloris asiatica
GATGTTTCCATCTTTTTGCTATTGTGAATATAGTGCTGTAATGAACAATGGTGTGCATATATCCGCTCATGTTCTGCCTCATATTTCTTGTCGTAAATACCAAATATAGAAATTGTTGGGTTCTATTTCCAACTTTCTGAGAAAATACCATACCATTTTCCAGTGTGGCTGAACCATTTTACAGTCTCACAGCAATGTATGAAGGTCCTAGTCTCTCCACACTCACATCAGCATTTGTTATCCTCTGCTTTTTTGAACTTCACTATAAATGCTGGTGTGAAATGATACCTCATTGTTGTTTTTATTTGCATATCTGTGGGTTAATGCATCAGACTGCAAAGCCATTTGAACTGCAAAGTTGGTGGTTCAAGCTCACCAGTTGCTTCTTGGAAACCTTGTATAGGGTTGCTATGGGTTGTAATCGACTCAACGGCACTTAACAACAACAATGACTCTTAACAACAACAACAGCAACAACAATGACAAAACAACAACAATGACTAATGATCATGAATATTTCTTCATGTGTTTGTGGGCTGCCTGAATGTCTTCCTTGGTGAAGGGTCTGTTCACGTCTGCCAACCAGAACACTGTGAGGTGGGATATTCTCATTTGAAAAGACATGCAGACCAACCTGGTATGACTTTGTAGTTGTTAGGTGCCATCGAGTCGGTACCAACTAATAGCGACCTTATTATATTCAGCAGAACGAAACACTGCCCAGTCCTGGGCCAACCTCACTACTGTTGCCACGCTTGAGCCCATCAACGCTGCCACTTGGCTAATCCATCTCATTGGGGTTCTTCCTCTTTATCTCTGACCCTTCACCTTACCACACATGATAGCCTTCTTCAGCAACTGGTTCCTCCTGACAATATGTCCGAAGTATGAGAGACAAAGTTTGGTCATATTGGCCTCCAAGGAGCACTTTGGCTACACTTCTTCCAAAATGGATCTATTGGTTCTTTTGGCAGTCCATGACAGTTTCAATATTCTCCTCCAACACCATAACTCAAAAGCATCAATTCTTCTACGGTCTTCCTTATTCACTGTCCAGCTTTCACATGAATATGAGGTTATTGAAAACACCATGGCTCGGGTCAGGCTCACCTTAGTCCTCAAGCTGACGTCTTTGCTCTTCAACACTTTAAAAAGGTCTTGTCCAGCAGATTTGCCTAATGCAATACGTCGTTTGATTTCTTGACTGCTGCTTCCATGAGTGTTGATAGTTGAACCAAGAAGAATGAAGTCCTTGACAACTTCAATCTTATCTCTATTAATAAAAAAAATGTTTATTGGTCAAGTGGTGAGGATTTTTGTTTTCTTTACATTGAGATGTAATACATACCAAAGGCAGTGCTCTTTGATTTTCATCAGTAAATGTTTTAAGTCCTTTTCACTTTCAGCAGGCAAGTTTATATCATCTGCATATCGCAGGTTGTTAATGAGTCTTCCTCCAAATCTGATGCCACATTTTTCTTCCTAGAAACCAGCTTCTTGGATTATTTGCGAAGCATACAGGTTGAAAAAGTATGGTGAAAGAATATAACCTTGTTGCACACCTTTCTTAATTTTAAACCATTCACTGTTCCCATGTTCTGTTAGAACAACTGCCTCTTGGTCCAGGTACAGATTCCTCATAAGCACAATTAAGTGTTCCGGAATATTCTTACTTCGTAATTTTGTCCATAGCTTGTCATGATCCAACAACTGAAAGCCTTTGCGTAGTCAATAAAGTACAGGTAAACATCTTTCTGATATTCTCTTCTTTCAGCCAAAATCCATCGGACATTAGCAATGATATTCCTCATTCCACGGCCTCTTCTAAATCCGGCTTGAACCTCTGGAAGTTCTCTGTCAATGATTTCTTGCAGTCATTTCTGTATTATCTTTAGTAAAACTTTACTTGCATCGAATATTAAAGGCATTGTCCAATGATTTCCGCATTCTGTTGGGTCACCTCTCTTTTGAATGGGCACAAATACAGATCTCTTCCAATCAGTTGGCCATAGTTGTCTTCCAAATTTCTTGATAGAGATGAGTGAGTGCCTCCTGTGCTACCTCACTTTTTTGAAAGATTTCAAATTTTATTCCATCAATTCCTGGTGCCCTGTTCTTTGTAAATTCCTTCAATGCACCTTGGACTTCCTCCTTCAGTATCATTGGTTCTTGATCATATGCTACCTCTTGAAATGGTTGAACATTAACCTTTTGGTACAGTGACTCTGTGTTTTCCTTACATCTTCTCTTGATGCTTTCTGCATCATTGTATAGTTTGTCCAGAGAATCTTTCAATAACGAAATTCTAGGCTTGAATTTTTCCTTCAGTTATCCCAGCT
Source organism: Chrysochloris asiatica (assembly GCF_000296735.1). Lineage (NCBI taxonomy): Eukaryota > Metazoa > Chordata > Mammalia > Afrosoricida > Chrysochloridae > Chrysochloris > Chrysochloris asiatica. The sequence continues at coordinate 3,695,531 of NW_006408627.1, forward strand.
TGAGAAATGCTGAGTGTGTTCTTTCGTTTTGGTTTTCTGATTCCAGATCCTTGCACATTTTATTGTAATATTTGGCTTTATCTTCTTGAGCTGATCTTTGACATTTTCTGTTCAGCCCTTGGACCTCCTCATTTCTTCCATTTTCTTTAGCATCTCTATGCTGGAGAGCAAGTTTCAACATCTCTTCT
>NW_006408627.1:3696133-3698849 GCF_000296735.1 Chrysochloris asiatica
CCAACACCATATTTTCCAACTATTGATCCTTCCTCTTTGCTCCCAACCTTTGCATTCCAATCACCAGTAATGAGCAATACATCTTGAGTGCATGTTTGATCAATTTCAGATTGAAGAAGTTGGTAGAATTCTTCTATTTCATCCTCACTGGCTTTAGAGTTTGGTGCATAAATTTGAATAATGGTGGTATTAACTGGGCTACCCTGTAGGTGCATGAATATTATCATATCACATACAGCGTTGTACCTCATGACTGATATGGATATGTTCTTTTTGATGATGAATGCAGCACCATTCCTTTTCAATTTGTCATTCCCAGCATAGTAAACCATGTGTTTGTCAGATTCAAAATGGCCAATACCAGTGCATTTCAGCTCACTAATTCCTAAGATATCGATGTTTATGCGATAAAACTATTCTCCACTGAATAGTTTTCCTCTTTTCCAGATGGATCTGGTGAAGGGGATGGGGGATGATGGTGATAGGATTTTATGAGTCAATTATTAGCAATTGTTATGTGATTGTCACAACTATAAATGTAGAAGATGTGTAACTAAAAGGGAAGATGTGTACTAAAAGTAGTTAATCTTTCGTTTCAGGAACATAGGACCTTAGGTCTATTAAGAAGGAAGAACATGAGTTAAGAGTGGAATCCTAACCAGAAAAGTGGTTACAGCAGGGACAGTAGCAGATGCAAAGGCATAGAGAAAGAGAGTATAGCTGAGGACTCTAAGTCTATGGAATGAGAAACACTGTGTACCTGTAGGCTGCAAGCTTGCAAAACATGCCCGTTGAACATTTAAATAAACATATATTTCTGTTTTGTATATGTATATTAAAAAAAGAGTAATAGAGGTAAATACTATTAACTGATGGTACATGGAGGGGGTTGTAATCATTGCAGTGAAACAAAATATGATTTGTTGAATGTAAACTGATAATGTGCCCTGAAACTTTCACTTAGCTCACAATAAAACTTTTTTTTTTTCTTTTGAAGAAGGTTCTGGGTGGGGCTCAGGGTTCCACAAAGGCTTAATAAGAAGCCTTTTCTCCTGGACAAATTCGAATTTCCCTTTTAGATAATCCAATCATCTATAGGCTAAAGATAGGTTTACAAACTTTCTGTAATCTTAATTCCCAAGATTCCTATCTATCACACTTAAATGTCTATTTTACAATAGTATGCAGGTGAAGTCAATATCCACAAGACAGTCAAGCCCCTAAACACTTCTAGCATCATTTCCATGTTGTTGCTAAGAGCTCTCGAGTTAGTTCTAACTCATATCTAACCTTATAGGGTTTCTGAGCAGCGGCTGGTGGGTTTGAACCGCCTTACTTGTAATTAGCAGTTCTGTGCTTAACCTACAGTGCATCATTTCTATAACCAAGGTCATATCTTCCAACCACTGGTCCTTCCTCTTTGTTTCCAACCTTTGTACTACCTGTAATTATCAATGCATTAAAAAATGTATATTTTTGATAGTTGTTTTTTTTTTTAAGGTTTTTATTGTGCATCGAGTGAAAGTTTACAGGGCATATCATCAGTTTTACATTCAACAATTCATACACCTTGTTTCATTACAATGATTATAATCCCCTCCATGTACTGTCAGTTAACAGTGCTTCTCTCTATTCACTTTAGCTCTGTTTTCTACCCCCAAACACTCAGGCATATATAATAATTTACACCACTAAAGGGCACATTCTGCAAGTCTGCCTCTTGGCTGACAACTCTTAGTCCTTCTCTTTCCACAAGCCTAGAGTCCTCAGCTGCTCCTCTCTCCATGTCCCTATCTCTTCCTCCATCTCTGGTTTCCCTGCTTCTCTGGATAAGGTCTCTCATTCCACTTGTTCTCTTCTCCCTTGATGATCCTAGGGTCTTTTGTTTCTGGACTGTAAGATTAACCACTCCCCTGTTTTTGTTACAACTATTGCCTTTACAATTTTGACAGTTGCAATTAATCAAGATAACAAGTAGTACTGAATCATAAGAATCTTATCCCCATCTCTTTTAACCAGACCCATCTAGACAAGATGAGAACTATTAATTGGGGACTCTTTATCCCCGCCCCCCACTCTTAAACTAATCTCCTTCTTGAAACCTTGTAAGCCAGTCACTTCCTGCCTTTATCACCCCCTCATTTTAGGTTGCCAATATCTAAGTTGTCCATCCCTATCTACCCTGCATACAAGGGGATAGCATTGATGTTTGATATGAAGATTCTTTGCTTCTCTGTTGGTATTTAGAGTTATTATCTCTATGAGTATAGGTAAAATTCATCAAATTGTAGCAATTTACCCTTGTTTCCTTTATCAAAAATTGTTTTGCTTTTTATCTTCCTCTAGTTGAGTTCTGATTATCAAACCATCAAGGCTAGGTCAAATGGGTAGTATCTGCAAGTTTGCATGTTCTTGTGTGTTTCCCCTCACTTCATAACAGCTGGACACTTCACTCTCAGCTCTAGGCCTTGGTGAGTATGTCCTTGTCCATGGATCAGGTGTCCCCGGGTTTCACCACACTTTGAACCACCCAACCCTTCCTCTTTTCACTCTCATCTCCAGGTCAATGGGAGTCTATGGACCGTGGTTGAACTCAGCCCATTTCTTCATTTCTGCCTTTCCTCCTCGTCTACTCACCAATAGAACAATGTGGTCACTAGCAAGCTTGCATGGTTGCTCATGTGTGCCCTTTGAGTTTCAGTCTTGGGGGGGGGGG
>NW_006408627.1:3699494-3709381 GCF_000296735.1 Chrysochloris asiatica
TTACTGTGGTGGCTTGTGAGTTACTGTGATTCTGGAAGCTATGCCACTGGTGTTTTAAATACCAGCAGGATCACCCACGGTGGACAGGTTTCAAATGAGCTTCCAAACGAAGACAGACTAGGAAGGAGTGATGAACTACTTCTGAATATTTAGTCCCTGAAAACCTTACGAATAGCAGAGAAACACTGGCAGATATAGTGCCGGAAAATGAGCCCTCAGGTTGGAAGGCACTCAAAATGCAACTAGGGAAGAGCTGCCTCCTCAAAGGAGAGTCGTCTGTGATGATGTGAATTGAACAAAACCCATGGGAATAAAGCCCATGGGACCTTTATTTGCTGATGGGCCCAACTCAAAATGAAGAGAAACAGATATAAACATCCATTAATAATCATACTTCATATATTCCACATAATGGAATGTATGAAGTATGAATCTAGGAAAATTGGAAATTGTCAAAAATGAAATGTAACACATAAACATCAATATCTTAGGCATTAGTGAGCTGAAATTGATTGGCATTGGCTAGTTTGAATCTGAAAACTGCATGGTTAACTATGTTGGGAATGACAAATTGAAGAGGAATGGTGTTGCTTTCATTGTTAAAAAAAAATATTCAGATCAGTCATGAGATACAACACTGTCTGTGATAGGATAATATCCATGCATCTACAGAGAAGCCCAGTTAATACCACTATTATTCAAATTTAATAAACAACTAAAGCCAGTGAGGCTGAAATAGAAGAATTCTCAGTTCGAAACTACCAGCTGCTCTGCGGGAGAAAGATGAGGCTTTCTACTCCCGTAAGGATTTACACCCTCAGAAACCCTGTACAGGGTCGCTATGGGTCGGAACTAACTCGACGGCACTTAACAACAAAACAACAACCAACTTCTTCAATCTGAAATTGATCAAACATGCAATCAAGATGTATTGATCATTGCTGGTGATTGGAATGCAAAGGTTGGGAACAAAGAGAAAGGATCAGTAGTTGGAAAATATGGCCTTGGTGATAGAAATGATGCTGAAGATCGCATGGAAGAATTCTGCAAAACCAATGATTTGTTCATTTCAAATACCTTCTTTAGACAGCATAAGAGATACACATGGACCTTGCCAGATGGAAGTCACATAAATCAAATTGACTACATCTGAGGAAAGAGACAATGGAAAAGCTCCATATCATTAGTCAAAACAAGGCCAGGAGAATATTGTGGAACAGATCATGAATCGCTCATATGCAAATTAAAACTGAAGCAGAAGCAAAAGAAAATAAGTCCACGAGAGCCAAAATATGACCTTGAATATATCCCACCTGAATTTAGAGTTCATCTGAAGAAAAGATTTGATACATTAAACACTAAAGACTGAAGACCAGAAGAGTTGTGGGATGACATCAAGAACATCATACATGAAGAAAGCAAAAAGTCATTGAGAAGACAAGAAAGAAAAAAAAGATCAAATGGATGTCAGAAGAGACACTGAAACTTTCTCTCCAGTGTAGAGATGCTAAAGCAAATGGAAGAAATGAGGAGGTACAAGAGATGAATAGAAAATTTCAAAGATCAGCTCGAGAAGACAAAGTCAAATATTACAACAAAATATGCAAAGGTCAGGAATCAGAAAACCAAAAAGGAAGAACACGGTCAGCATTTCTCAAGCTGGGGGAACTGAAGAAAAAAATCAAGCCTTGATTTTTGTTATTGAAAGATTCTTCAGGCAAATTATTGAATGATATAGAAAGCAGCAAAAGAAAATGGAAGGAATACACAGAGACACTGTACCAAAAGGAAATGGCTGATATTCAACTGCTTCAAGAAGTAGCACATGATCAAGAGCCAATCATACTGAAGGAAGAAGTACAAGGTGCCGTGAAGGAGCAAGAAACCAGGAATTGATGGAATAAAAACTGAAATCTTTCAAGATAGTGAGGCGGCACAGGAGGTACTCACTCATCTCTGCCAAGAAATTTGGAAGACAACTATCTGGCCAACTGATTAGAATAGATGCATATTTGTGTCTATTCCAAAGAGAGGTGACCCAATGGAATTCGGAAATCATTGGACAATATCTTTGATATTCCATGTGAGTAAAGTTTTACTATAGGTAATACAGAAATGGCTGAAAGCATGCATTGACAGAGAACTTCCAGAGGTTCAATCTGGATTCAGAAGAGGATGTGGAACGAGGGATATCATTGCTGATGTCCCATGTATCTTGACTGAAAGCAGAGAATACCTCAAAGATGTTTATTGACTACACAAAAGCTTTAGATAGTGTGGATCAAGCTATGGACAACATTGAGAAGTATGAATACTCCTGAACACTTAATTGTGCTTATGAGGAATCTATACGTGGACCAAGAGGCAGTTGTTTGAATAGAACATGGTAACACTGAATACTTTAAAATTAAGAAAGGTGTGCAACAGGATTGTATTCTTTCACCATACTTATTCAATCTGTATGCTGAGCAAATAATCTGAGAAGCTGTGTTATATGAAGGAAAATGTGGCATCAGCATCGGAGGGACACACATTAGCAACCCGCAATATGCAAATGATACAACCTTGCTTGTTGAAAGTGAAGAGAACTTAAAATATTTACTGATGAAGATCAAAGACCAAAAGATGTTATGTATTGCATCTCAATGTAAAGAAAACAAAAATCTTCACTTCTGGACCAATAAACAACAATTCTTTTCAATGGAGAAAAGATTGAAGTTGTCGAGGACTTCATTCTTCTTGGATCTATTATCAACACTCATGAAAGCAGCAATCAAGAAATCAAAAGACATATTGCATTATGCAAATCTGCTGCACAAGACCTTTTTAAAGTGTTGAGGAGCAAAGATATCAGCTTGAGGACTAATGTTCCTGAACCCAAGCCACGGTATTTTCAATAACCTCATAATCATGCAAAAGCTGGACAGTGAATAGGTCTAAGGTCTTCTAAGGAAGACCTTAGAAGAATTGATGCCTTTGAGTTGTGGTGTTGGAGCAGAATAATGAAAGTTCCATGGGCTGCCAAAAGAACTAATAGATCTGTTTTGGAAGAAGTGCAGCCAAAGTGCTCCTTGGAGGCTAGGATGGCCAGACTTTGTCTCTCATACTTTGGACATATTATCAGGAGGGATCAGTCGCTGGAGAAGGAAATCATGTTTGGTAAGGTGGAGGGTTAGAGAAAAAGAGGAAGACCCCCAGAGAGATGGATTGGCCAAGTGGCAACATCAATGGGCTCAAGCGTGGCAACAATAGTGAGGTTGTCCCAGGACTGCACAGTGTTTTGTTCTGTTGTACATAGAGTATAGTACATAGTCGCTATGAGTTGGTACCAACTTGATGGCAGCTAACAACAACAACAATATAAGTCAGAATGATTCTCTTTCATCTTATTTCCAGAAAAGGTCAACTCAATTCTATATTGTTTTCCTTTTTCTTTGAGTTGTGGGTTTCAGTTGCTTGGAAAAAGCAACAATCAGAGTTTCTAAAATTCTAAAATATGGTAGTTAATGTTTTATGTGTACTTGAATGGGCCAGGATTCTCAGTGATTTAGCACTTACAATTCCCCATGATAAGACCTAACGTATTGTAATCACCTCCCCCATAATGTGATCTGATGTGATCAGCTCTGATGTGATGAAATTACCCTATGGGTTGTAAATCCTCATTTCTATGATGTTAATTAGGTGGGATGCAATCTATAGGATTAGGCTGTTTTGAGTCAATCTCTTTTGAGATATAAAAGGAAAGTGAAGTGATCAGAAAAAGAGAGTCATACTACAACTAAGAAAGAAGTGCCAGGAGTGAAGAACTTTAGATCTTGGGTCTTTGCACTGTACAATTTCTAGATCCAGGAAAACATTGATGCCAAGACACATGGAGATATCGAAGGAGTGCTGGCCACACAGATACTGAAAGGAAACAAGGATCTTTCTTCAGAGCCAGCACTCTATTAGGCTTTTTTTTTTTTAATTGTACACATACCAGATTATAAATATATTAAACATTTTTTAAATGCCAAAGGACAATTTTGCAAGCCAGCCTCCTGCCCTCAGGCACACTGCCTTTCTCAGTCCATGGGCCTGTAGTCCTCTGCTGCTCTGTCTCTCTATGCCATCACCTCTGCCACCATCTCTGTTGTTGCTGCTCTACTGGTTAGGATCTTTCATTCCTCCCATGTTCTCTCCCTCAATGATCCTGGTGTCCTCTGTTCCTGAAATGTCAGATTAACTCCTCCCCGCTTTTAGTTGCACCTCTTTTATATTTACAGATGTGACAATCACCATTGGACCTGAAAACAATTACTTGAATTGAATCATAAAATCCTATTCCCCTCATCATCAGACCCATCTGGATAGAGGAAAACTATTCTGTAGATTTTCTGTCTTACTCGCTCATTCTGACCTAAGCACCCTCTTGAAAGATTCTAAACCATCAACTTCATGCCTTTATTGTCCCAAATTTTGGTAGCCGAAGTCTAAGTTGCCCGTTTACCTGGGGCATTTTTAAAAACACCTGTGCTCAGATCCTACCCCAGATCACCAATTCAGAATATGTGGGATTTTATTAAAGATAGATATTTTGAAAGTTTTCTAGGTAATTTTAATGTGCACCCAGAGTAGAAAACAACTGGATAGGAGGATAGAAACTGTATTAGTCCATTTTGCACAAGGGCAACTACACTTTGAGTTCTCATTAAATATTAAGGATGTCTCTTTTGGACTAGGTCTTTCAGTGACAGATGAGGCCTCAATTAGGTAGCTAGCCATTCTATTCTATAGTGCTTTCAGTTTTCAAGTTCACACAGATAAGATGAACAGTATCCATGACAACAGCAGATGTGATTCATCTATTCTCTGCTTTTCAGTTCCTTTGAGACATTCTGTTTCCTAAGATGACATTTGGGGCAGTTTATATACTCTCTCAGCCATCTGGCATAGCTGGTGATTTGAGAGCTTCTTCATCTACACCTTTTTAACATTACAATCACAAGTCATGTCTGATGCATGATATCAGTTCACATATGCTTTTTAAAAAATGCTACAATATTTGCATGGTTATGAAAAAATATATTGATTGAATCTTTAAACATGTACTGAATATTTATTGGAAGGCCAATATTAGGGTAGGCCTTTAGGTGCTTTGGTAGCATAGTGGTTATGAATCGGGCTGCGAGCCGCAAGGTTAGCAGTTCGAAACTACCAGCTGCTCTACGGGAGAAAGATGAGGCTTTCTGCTCCCGTAAAGATTTACAGACTCAGAAACCCTGTTCAGGGTCGCTGTGGGTCAAAACTGACTCGACGGCACTTAACAACAACAACATAGGTGCTTGTTTGTCCCTGGCCTTCTAGGATCTTGTATTCTAAGTGATGATATTCATATCCTATTTTATACCATCAAATATGTTTCATGATTTATGCTCTCAAGCTTGTATATGGTACTTAGATGATCTATGACAACAATGATGACAATAGCTAAGACATATCGAGTTCTTACCAGGTGCCAATTTATGTCCGTTAACTCTTGCACTAACCAGTGTCTGAACTACTGCTACTATCCTCACTCTACCGAAGAAGAAAATTCAACTTATTTGATTTAAATAGTTTTCCAGGTCATGCAGTGAGTAAGGATTGGTGCCGCAATATAAACCCAGGTCTGCTTGGCTCATAGTCATTTCTCTTAACTATTACAATGCATCACAAAAGATTTTTTGGAAGTTTTCTTTCTGCTGTCCTATGAGGTATACTGTTAAAGGATAATGACTCCCCATTTTACCTTTTAAAGGTCAATTTTTCAGTATTTGCTATGATTCATTTACTACTAACTGAAATACTGTGGGCAATTGCAAGCTAATGTGCTAAATGTAGAGCAAAGACCTGTCATTTTTCATTGGAAAAAAACTCATTAAAATTAAGAGCACAGCAACTTTTTACTAGATAAAGTAGAGAGGCCTATACTAATCACTAAAGGTTTATGAAATACCTTGAAATCCTCAAGTGAACAATACTCCAAGTAGAGTTGTTTCTATGATGACTTAAATAATTGAATCAATTAACTTTAATCCCTTTGATCATATAAAAATGCTAATATAAATTCTTGTCTCTTCTCACTTAATTGCATGGGTCATATTAGGAGCATAAAAGTAATGTCAGGAGATTGTGCTGAAAATCACTTAGAATGGAAATCATCTTACCCTTCACAGGAATTGAGGAAATTGGTTGACTCATGCAAATCATTCTTTAATATTATTTTCATATTTTTCAAGTCCCTGGTTCACTTAGAATTTATTGAAATTAATTATTTAGTTAATTTGCAATAATTTAAGAAAACTTGTATTAGAAAGAACTTTTAATGTGACAAGAAAATCCCTAGGTGGTGCAAACAGTTTGTACTCTACTGCCATGCTAAAGTATTGTGACTCAAACTCACCCAGAGGAAACATGGAAGAGTAGCCTGGTGAACACTTTCTGTTAGGATTTCAGCCGAGAAAACCCTACAAGCAATTCTGTGTTGTAAGGTACAAGATTGCCAGGAGTTGGACAGTTGGGTAACTAACACTTGTTTATGACTTTATAATATCCAATATCACATTTATCTTATAGAGACAAGAACTTTCCTTCAGAGTTGATAGAGAAAGACTTTCCCTCGAGTCAACACCCTGCATTTGGATGCCTAGTCTTCTAAATTGTGAGCAGATACATTTCTGTTATAACATCACTAGATAACTAAGATAGAACAGATCAATAAATAGTGAATGATTGACTAAGAGCATACGTTGTGATTAAGTTTGTGTGTCAACTTGGCTGGGCCACGATACTCAGTGGTTTGGCTATTATGACATAGACATATACCATGATGAGATCTAATATAATGCAATCACTTCTATGATGAGCTCTGTTATGAGGAGCCAATCAATGGAAAGGGAGTTTCCATGAGAGTGTGGCCTGCTTCCAATACATGTGAATACTTTGGCAAAACTTGCTTGCTTTTTGCTGGATCTTGATCCTGTAACTTGTTCATCATCTTTGGACTTCAGCCAGTAGCCTACTTGCTGATCTTAGAAGTCCTTAGCCTTTGCAACACTTAACTCAGAATCCTGTCAGCTAACCTGTTGACTTTGAATTCAGATGTAGGTAATTCAGAACAGGTGCTTACAATGGTTCTTGCTTAGCCTTATTTTATGCATGAAAACTCATAGTCTTTTCCATGATTTAAAAACTGCATTCAGCAAGTGAAGGTGATTGTGATTAAGAGTCTGTTATGAGTAGGAGTTGGTTTAATCATCATTTCAAAGTGAGGGCAAATTTACACTACATTAAGAGCAAGTATGTGTTGTCTGTAATTTGTGTGTTTATAACTCAGGGACTGACTGTATATTAACATAAAACACAAGCTTCAACTCTGAAAAATCTAATTAGAAGCCAAATTCAACAAAGGTTATACTTTATCCACTGCTATTAAGCCATTTGCTTGATTCTTGAAATCACAAGTTTTCCAATTCAGTGATATAATAATATAGGGAAGAAAATCTGAAAGATTGTGTAGAAGAATAATTATCATTAACTGGATATGAATGTAAGCATGAAACAAGGGCTCAGGGGTAGTAGATAAGGAAAAGATTTAATGGAGAATAGAAAAAGAATGCAGATCAAAGCAACAAAACCAAAAAAGAGTGGTAACTCTTTTTAGACGTCAGGATCGAAAGTCTTTGAAACACTATTGAAAGTTTCAATAGCAGAGAGTGGCTGTTGGGACATACTTCTGTCTTCTTAGTTAGGTTTTGGGAGATTTAAAAGCAAACTTCAGGGCAAAAGGATAAGTCTGCCTTTTTCAAGAAATGAACAATAAATCATACCTTCCTTCTCCTCTTTCCTCCATATTTACATGACCTCATTCTGTAAAAGGCTCCTTCTCTGTAAGTCTCTTAAGTCAGCCATTTGTGGAGGCTGAATCTAGAGTTAAACTTCAGGAGGGTAGAATGGCAGCATCATTATGAGTGTAGTAGGGAGTATGCTTTTATCAGAAAAAATGATCAGAAAGAATACAACATTTCAATTGTGCGGTCCCTAATTTAATTCAGTTACAAAATAGCGCCGTTCTGTGGGGGAAATAAAAGGTTCAAACTCTCCACCTCCAACTATGATAACTAGTGAACATTTCAGTACTAGAGTTTTCCATATCTATGTTGTTTTTCAAGCTCACCAGTTCCTTCTCGGAAACCCTATACAGGTTGCTATGGGTCAGAACCAGCTTGATGGCACTTACCAACAACAACATGTTGTTGATAAGTACCACAGAATCAGTTCTGCCTCATAGTGATCCTATATAGGGTTTCCAAGGAGTGGTTGGTGGGTTTGAACTGCCAATCTTGTGGTTAGCAGCCCACAGTGTGTATGTATCCTACAGTGTGTATCCTACAGTGCCACACCATGACTTTTTACATTATTTTTAATCATTTTAATTTAGATGTTCTTCTAAAAATTTCCCCCCTTTCTCTGAACAATTCGGCACTCTCCTAAAACAACTACTCTATGTACTTCTGTGTTTCTCTTCTCCCCACACCCTCCAGACAACCTGGTAATAAACTTTGAAACAACCTTTCTTTCTCTTTTTCTGTTTATATCACCTAATTTCAGAATGTTTTCCTTTGAAAGGACTCTCAGATTCACTTAAGAACTTATATTCTTATTGTCCTAGACTAAATTGTCCTATTTAGTTGTTCATCCAAAACATTCTTCAGGAAAATGAAGGTGATAAAATAGAGTTGTTCTAAGTTTTAGATGAAATAGTTTATTCAAGGGCATGTAGCATAGAGTATTTGCTTACTAAATGATATTTATTAATACATTTCTCTATTAAAAATTATTTGTCTTACTGCCTGCAGGATAAAAATCTAGAAACTAAGACTGACATATAAGATCATAAGAATTTGGCCCTACCTACCTATATCAGTATATTCTTAACTATTTTCTGATTACTATGCATCATACAAAAAGGCCACAAACAGACCATATTCATTATAATATCTCTGCCAACATTCTGTATTGTTTCTTGGGAAAAACTCTATTTATATCTTCCAAGATTCATCTCCAGTCCTGTCACCTCCATGGAACGTTCATTAATTGTTCAAGGTACAGGGCACATAGTAATGAACTGTCCCATCTATTGGGAGAATAGACAATAACCAAATAAACAAAGAAATCATTTGCATTATCCAAGGTAATTATATTGAGTTTCTCTAAGCTACATATGACCACCACTTGTCTGTCAGTTTGTCTTACTATGATGGCTTGAGTGTTGCTGTCATGCTAAAAGCTACGCCACAAGTATTTTAAATATCAGCATGATCACCCATGATGGACAAGTTTCAGCAGAACTTCCAGACTAACACAGACTAGGAAGAAGGAGAGGATGACCACTTCTGAATGTTTAGCCATTGAAAACCTTATGAATAGCAGCAGAACATTGTCAGATGTTCTGTGAAGGAAGATGAGTTCCCAGGTTGGAAGGCACTTAAAATGCAACGTGGGAAGAGCTATCTTTCCAAAATAGACCATAATAATATGAATGGAGTAAAAATTTTGGGACCTTCATTTGCTGATGTGGCACAACTCAAAAGGAGGAGAAACAGCTATAAATATCCATTAATAATCTGAACATGGAATGCATGAAATATGAATCTAGGAAAACTGGAAGTAGTCAAAATGAAATGGAACACATAAAGGTAAATATTCTAGGCATTGGTGAGCTGAAATTGTTGCAGACCGTCCAGACCCGGTCAGGAGTTCGAGGCCCTATGGGCCCAAGTGTTGCAGACCGTACAGGCCACTGGCTCTGAGGAACAAACTCTAGCCACTTAGCAGACATAGCAAACTGTTTTTCATCTTAT
>NW_006408627.1:3710936-3711783 GCF_000296735.1 Chrysochloris asiatica
CGGAGCGGCTGGTAGTTTCGAACCGCTGACCTTAAGGTTCGCAGCCCAATTCGTAACCACTACGCTACCAGAGCTCCTTGACCCTGAATTTAGAGACCACCTCAAGAATAGTTTTCATGCATTAGACTCTAATGTCTGGAAACCAGAAGAGCTGTGGAATGTCATCAAGAACATCATCTATGAAGAAAGTAAAAGGTGATTAAAAAGACAGAAAAGAGAGACAAGACCAAAATGGGTGTCAAAAGACACTTTTAAACTTGCTCTTGAGTATAGAGAAGCTAACACAATTGGAAAAAAAAGGTGGCAAAAGGACTGAACAGAGCATTTCAAAGGTCAGCTCAAGAAGACTAAGTATTATAATGGAATGTGCAAAGATCTGAGGTTAGAAAACTATGAAGGAAGCACACACTCAGCATTTCTCAAACTGAAAGAACTGAAGAAAAATTCAAGCTTTGACTTGAAATATTGAAGGAGTCTATGAGCAAAGTGTTGAATGATTCCTGAAGCATCAAAAGAAGATGGAAAGAACACACAAAGTCACTGGACCCAAAAGAATTGGCTGATGTTCAACCACTTTAAGAACTGATAATCATGAAGGAAGAAGGTCAAACTGCACTGAAGGCATTGGTGAGGCACAAGAGTCCAGGAATTGATAGGATACAAACTGAAATATTTCAACAAACTGATGCAGCATTGGAGGCACTCCCTCATCTATGCCAAGAAATTTGGAAGACATTTACGTGGCCGATTGATTGGAAGAGACCCATATTTGTGCACATGCCAAGGAAAGATGACTCAACAGAATATAGAAATCAACAAACATCATTAATATCACATACAAGTAAAA
>NW_006408627.1:3713286-3716220 GCF_000296735.1 Chrysochloris asiatica
CTCAAATACATCAATTCTTCTTTGGTTTTCCTTATTCACTGTCCAACTTTCACATGCATATGAGGTTACTGAAAATACCATGGTTTGGGTCAGGTGCACTTCAGTCCTCAAATTGACATCTTTTCTCTTAAACATTAAAATAGTTCTTGTGCAGCAGATTTACCTAATGCAATATGTCCTTTGATTTCTTGACTGCTGCTTCCATGAGTGTTGATGGTTGATCTGAGCAAAATAAAGTCTTTGAGAACTTCAATCTTGTTCTCCATTTATATGGATGTTATTCATTGGACCCAGGGTTGAGAAGTTTTGTTTTCTTTACATTGAGGTGACACCCATACTGAAGGCTGTGCTCTTTATCTCATTAGTATCAGCATGTTATATAATTCCCTAGAAGAAGTTGCTAGATATTTTACACTCAGTGGTCACTATTGTAACACAGACTTTTTAGAAATAAATTGAAATATAATTTTCTTCACACGTTCTTAATTTCCCAAGAAGCTCCCAACCCAGGGATTACATCTTGAAGAGCATACCCCTGTGCAAGATGAACACATTGGTCAGAGTAACAAACAACAGAGTCTATTTCAGTTTGTATAAGCTAAAGAATTTAGTAGAGCAAAATTAGATAGCTGGCAGATTTTTGACAACTTGAATAGACATCAAGCTAAACTACCCAGATCTATATCCATAGCCAACCACAAAATGGCCTGATATGCAAATTATTGCTGCTGTAGTAGCGTAGTGGTTATGAATTGGGCTGTGAACTGCAAGGTCAGCAGTTTGAAACTACCTGCTGTTCCACGGGAGAAAGATGAGGCTTTCTGCTCCTGTAAAGATTTACAGCCTTGGAAATCCTGTACAGGGTTGTTATGAGTCGGAACCGACTCCACCGCACATAACCAGCATCAACCCCAAGAGTAGGTTGCAGAACTTTCCTATTGAGGGAACTTCCATTTCTATTGCTGCCACGACCCAGTGTCCTGATGCCAAGAACTCAGTTACTCTGAGATTTAAGATTGCTCTCCATGCCTACTCCTCAACTTCAAAGCAACTCCTACTGCCACCCTTAAAGTAAGATACTCTGGTACCACCTGCATAAGAAAAACAGCTGCCCCTCTTATTCTGTGTCCTCACATTATAAGTTGAATCCTCATGAAGGTGCATATGATTGGTGGATTAGAAATCATTGGTTTGTATCCTAGATTATGGATTATCTGAATTCCCAGATTGGGAAGGCAAAACTCATGATGGTGGAATTCAAGATAAGTAGAGGATATTTAAAAGGGCACTTAACAACCACAACATCTTAATATCTAGTGCTGCTATAATGGAAATACCATTGTGGTAGCTTTAACAAACAAATGTATTTTCTCACAGTTGGAAAGTCTAGAAGTGCAAATTCAGGTTTAACAGCTGTAGTGGAAGACTTTCTTTCTCTCTCTTTTGCTCTGGAGGAAGATTCTTGTTTCTTCTGATCTCTGCTCCTGGCCACTCTTCACGTGACTTGACATTTCTTTTTCCTATTTCTTCATGCCTAAGATTGACTGTGCATGGGGTCGCTATGAGTCGGTTTCGACTCAATGGCACCTGACAACAACAACAACAAGATTGACTCAAGGCACACACTAATTTTACCTCATTAACATAACAGAAAACTCATTCCCAAATGGGATTATAATCATAGACATAGAGGTTAGGATTTGCAATACATATTTTAGAGAGACACAGAGGCACCTGACAACAGGTGTTTGAAAGCCCTCTAACTATAATGTGCCATGGACACTTAGTAATTTAAACATTTCACTGCTACTTTTGGGTATTTTATTCTTCAGATATTATCTTGTTGTGTGTAGTGACCGTTTCTCCACTTAAATATAACGTTGTTGTTGCTAAGTGCTGTTAAATTGGGTCTGACTCATAGTGACCCTGTAGAGAGTTTCTGAGGAGCAGCTGGTGAGCTTGAACCTCTGACTTTGCAGCTCAAACCAATCTTGCAGTCTAGCACATTAACCCACCGTGCCGCACCAGAACTCCAAATATAGTGTTAGACAAATGATATTTGTTAATTCACAAATTTGTCAACTATTTGCATTTCTTTTAGAATAGATCTCAGAACAGGTTGATAAGTTTTTATACATATGGAATACTATACATATTTTAATATATGTGAGCAATCCAGTGACCTTGCATTATTGAACATGAATATTTTCTCTTCATAGGGAAAGAAAAGTCATAATGCTATTCATTTCATGAAATCTATGTGCACTATTTTGTTTGTGATATATTTAGGAAGGAAAAGTTACCATAAAGATATCAAGCTAACCACTAACTTATTATAAATCTTATGAATAGCAATTTAAAGGTGCTTGAATAAAATAAGAATGGTGTTTTGCTTTGCCATTAATTTTTTTTTTACTGGAAATATAATAAATTAATCCCTTTTCGTGTGTAGTTGATGAGTTTTGACAAATATATATACTCAGATAGCCATTATTATAGATATAGAACATTTTCATAATCTTAAAAATTTCTTCAGGCCCTTTTACATTATCCGTACATCCTCAGCCCTAGGAAACCACTAATTTGCTTTCTGTCACAGTAGATATTGATTTAAAAAATATTGATGTATAATTTACATAAAACATAATGCATCCATATTAAGTGTACAGCTTTCTGTAGCATTGATTTTTAAAAAGTAAAATTACGTTCTCCAGAACACTTTGCTCTTGAATTCTCAGCTGTAGCATTAAACTTTTAAAAACTTTTGATTATGCAGGAAATCACTGAGTTGATTCATTTTGGTTTCTACACATACACACACACACACACACACAGCCACACAGTCACACAGGCATGCCACACCTTCCTCAAATGAATTACGTTGTTAAGTGTTGCTCTGTCGGTTCCAACTCATAGTGACCTTGTGTAGTGTTT
>NW_006408627.1:3718225-3719258 GCF_000296735.1 Chrysochloris asiatica
GCCTTATACTTACTAATCTGTCTTTGTCTGGAAGTTCATCTGAAACCTGTCCACCGTGGGTGACCCTGCTGGTATCTAGAATAACCATGACAAAGCTTCCAGAATCACAGCAACTAACAAGCCACCACAGTACAACAAACTGATAGATGAGTGGTAGAAGAGAAGCTTAGTGTCCCCTTTATAATATTTTTGATTCATAAATTATTCTTGCAAAGTTACTGATAAAAAAGCCAGAGAAAGCTGGCATAAATCTGAGTTACTGAATAAGAACTGAGGTACCACCATATACCATGAATCAGAAGATTCCTAAAACATGAATATTAATGATATTCTTTGTTGGTTGTTCCCATAAAATTATTTCAGAGGAAAGTAGATTATAAATCATAAGTAAACAAATGAATAAACAAATACACACAGCTTTTGATTTAGTGTTTAGTGTGTATGAGAAAGCGTGTAGATCGCACATGCTGTTCAGAGATTTCCACTAGTGGTACAATTCTGAAAAAAAATGTCCTTGAAACTATTAGCATGTTTTATGAGTTACTGATTTCTAAATGTCTTTCCAATTTGGCAAGAAAATCACATCTTAGAGAACAATGCCAGCTAATGATTTTTATCAGGTAGGATGTATAACGGAGTCCTGGTGTGGCATTGTGGGATAATACACTGGACTGCAAGGTTAGTTTGAACTGCAAGGCCAGTGGTTCAAATTCACCAGCCACTCCTTGGAAACTCTATACATGGTCGCTATGAGTTGGAAAGAACTAGATGTCACTTAACAACAACGTGGTCCTGAGTGTGAAATGAATTGTTGTTTTTGTTAGGTGCCACTGAGTCAGTACCACCTCACAACCACCCTATGCACAACAGAATGAAACCCTGCCCAGTTCTCACAAGCATTGCTACATTAGAGCCCATGTTTACTACCACTGCCAAAGCATCTCATTGGGGGTCTTCCTCTTTTTCTCTGACTCTCCACTTTACCAAACATGATATCCTTCTCCAGGGACTGGTCCTGCCTGACATATGTCCA
>NW_006408627.1:3729397-3729844 GCF_000296735.1 Chrysochloris asiatica
GTGGGAATTTCCCATCTCTGGAGATCTGGATGTGGTTGTCTTATCTACTGACTTACTTTTGTTGTTGTTGTTGTTGTTAGGTGCTATCGAGTCAGTACTGACTCATAGCGACCCTATGCACAACAGAACGAAACACTTCCCAGTCCTGGACCAACCTCACAATTGTTGCCACACTTGAGCCATTACACCCTCATTATCCTAATAGCCTCCTAAGTGAGTTCACTCACTACTCAGTACACCAATCTATATTCCATGTGGCTGCCAGGGGCTTTTTTCTAAATTAAAATCTTCTGCTTTTTCTTAACCGTCCTTGAAAATTCGTCCATCAATCACACTCTTGCTGTCAGAATAGGATCCAAAGTCCAGCACGGCGTGGAAGACCCCTAGAATCGAGCTACTTCACCAGCCTCACTCTCAACACACATATAGGTGGACTTGATACTCAAA
>NW_006408627.1:3730718-3731975 GCF_000296735.1 Chrysochloris asiatica
TGCTCCTTGGAAAACCAAGATAGGGTCGCTATGAGTTGGAACTGACTTGAAAGTACTTAACAATAACAGCAACAACATTAATACACAGAGATCCGGTGTACTGTACTGTTAACTGCAAGGTTGGTGTTTCAAACCCTCTAGCTGCTCCTGGGAAACCCTCTACAGGATTGCTATGAATTGAGACTGCCTCAATGGCACTAAGCAACAACAACAATAACATGGCATAGCTAGGAGTCCTGGTGGCACTGTCAGAAAATATTGGCTGCTGACCACATAGTTGGCAGTTCAAACTCACCAACCATTCAGGGACTTTTTGAAAAATGTACAGCCTTGGAACCCTTACACGGGTTTCTATGAGTCCGAATTGACCTGATGGCAGTGTTTGTTTTATTTTTTTCAAAGGCGTATCTAGCCATATTGACTTATCTGGTGGTGCACTGGTTAAGTGTTTTTGTCTGCTAACCAAAAGGCCAGCAGTTCAAACCCATCAACTGCTATGTGGGAGAAAGATGTGGCAGTAAAGATTGTTGTTGTTAAGTGCCATCAGTTGAGTTGGTTCTGACACACGTAGACCCTGTGTAGGGTTTCCAAGAAACCGCTGGTGGGTTTGAACGGTTGACCTTGTGATTTGCAGTCCAGTGTCACACCAGGAATGCTATGCGGCAGGTCTACTTGGTCCTACAGTGTTGCTATGAGTCAGAATCCATGTGATGGCCACTGGTTTTGTTTGTTTTTGATTTGTATTTGATATTTATATTTGATATTCAGTAGGCAGGTGGGAGAAAGATGAGGCTTTCTACTCCCGTAAGGATTTACACCCTCGGAAACCCTGTACAGAGTCGCTATGTGTCGGAACCGACTCGACGGCACTTAACAACAACAACAACAGGCAGGCTTAAAAACAGGGAATAATATTAGATACATGATTTTAGAATGTAAAATCTAATTAAAAAACTGTATCAAATAAAAGACACACATTCTTTTTTTTTTTAATTCCCAGCACCAAAATAAAAAATTCTTGCATATCAAAGGACTTTATTAACACAGTGAATTGAGACATCCTGTATAGACAGGGAGAAATTTGGGCAGCAACATCTATCATATAAAGGTTTCATATCTAGTGTGTATATTTTAAGAGGAGTGCTGGTGTGGCTCTGTGGGATAAGCACTGGACTACAAACAACAAGATTGGTGGTTTGAACACATAAGTTGCTCTGGGAGAAAGATGAAGCTTTCTGTTCCTATAAGGATTTACAG
>NW_006408627.1:3732275-3736867 GCF_000296735.1 Chrysochloris asiatica
ACTGTTTCATCTCAATAATTTCAGTCCCCTCCATGCAAAAACAATTATTGTGCTTTCTCCCTGTGCTTCCTGTTTGCTTTCCAACCACCATCCTATCACTTCTCAACTATGTCCTTAGGTGTACATTGCCCTTTTGATTTTGAATGAGTGCCCATTCCATGGTGAGCATACCTTACTAGTGCTGTTGACCAACCCCTGCCAAAAAAACCCCAAAACTTATCTACTGCTTGGCTGAAAATTGGGCTATGAGGGTGAGCTCCTTTCCAGACATGAAGGGGGGTCAAGGGCCATAGTCTTAGGTTTCTTCAGTCTCGTTCTGACCAGTAAACCACCTATTTTTTTTTGCTTTATTATTAAATAATTTTGAGTTTTCTTCCACATTTTTTCTTACTCTATCCTGAATCCTCTACTGTGATCCCGTTCAGGGCAATAAATGGGTTAATGAGCTAGACTGCAAGGATGGTTTGAATCACAAGGTCAGAGGTTCAATCTTGCCAGTTGCTCCTCTGAAACCCTATACAGGATTGCTGAGTCAGAATAGACTCCATAGCACTTAGCAAAAAGCACAATCTTACTCCATTCCATTGTCCTTACTCTTAATTACTGATACCTCTTCTCTCACATTTATCCTAGAATTTAATACATAATCTCATGAGTCCATGTCTTTATAAGCACATTGTTTTTATTTTACAGATAGTGAAATTTACACTGAGAAGTAATTTCTCGACAGTCTTTCTTCCTTCCCTTTCTTCCATCATTCCTTCGTTTCTTCCTTCTCTCTCTGACTTCTTCCCTTTCTTCTTTCATTCCTCTTTTTTTTTTTTTTTTTAAGGTTTTTATTGTGGATTGTGTGAAAGTTTACAGGGCAGATCATCAGTTTTACATTCAACAAATCATACACCTTGTTTCATTACAATGATTATAATTCCCTCCATGTACCATCAATTAACAGTATTTCTCTCTATTCACTTTAGCAATTTTTTTTTTTTTTTTTTTTTTTTTTTTTTTAAGCATTCAGGCGTATATAATAATTTATACCACCAAAGGAGGACACATTCTGCAAGTCTGCCTCCTGGCCATCCTCTCTTAGTCTCTCTCTTCCCATGAATCCAGAGTTCTCAGCTACTCCCTCTCTCCATGTCCCCATTTCTGCCTCTATCTCTGATGTCGTTGCTTCTCTGGATAAGGTCTTGCATTCCGCTTGTGCTCTTCTCCCTTGATATTCCTAGGGTCCTTTGTTTCTGGACTGCAAGATTAACTACTCCCTCGTTTTTGTTATAAAACTTCTACCTTTATAATTGTAACAGTCACAATTATTCACTATTGAATCATAAGACTCTTATCCCCATCTCTTTTAACCAGACCCACTTAGACAAGATGAAAACTAGTCAGTGGGGACTATTTCTCCCCCTCCTACACTATTAAACTGAACTCCCCCTTGAAACCTTGTAAGCCAGTCACTTCGTGCCTTTATCACCCCCTCATTTTAGGTAGCCAATGTCTAAGTTGCCCATCCCTATCTACCCCGTGTACAGAGGGGATAGTATTGATACTTGATGTGAAGACTCCCTCCCTCTCTGTTGGTATTTAGAGTTACTACCTCCATGAGCCCTGGTGTGGTGGTGTGGGTTAATGCGCCACACTGCAAAGCCATTTGAACTGCAAGGTGGGTAGTTCAAGCTCACCAGCTGCTCCTTGGAAACCCTATACAGGGTTACTATGGGTCTGAACCGACTCGACAACAACAACCTCCATGAGTATAGGTCAAGTTCATCAAATTGTAGCAATTTACCCATGTTTCCTTTGTCAAAAATTATTATTATTTTCTAAATCTTCCCCTAGTTGAGTTCTGATTATCAAGCCATCAAAGCTAGGTCAAATGGATACGATATGCAACTTTGGGTGTTCTTGTGTGGCTCCTCTCACCTTATATCAACTGGATGCTTCCCTCTTAGCTCTAGGCCTCTGTGGCTATCCTTGTCCAGAGGCTCAGGTGTCCCCAGGTCTCACCGCACATTGGACCAATCAGCCCTTCCTCTTCTCTCTTTCATCTCCAGGTCAATGGGAGTCAATGGACCATGGTTGAACTCAGCCCATTTCTTCATTGCTGACTTTCCCCCTCCTCCACTCACCAGTAGACCAACATGAGCACCAGAAAGCTTACATGCCTGCTCATGTGTTCCCTTTGAGTTTTAGTCTTAGATGGGGGTTTGTCTGGAAGGAACTGGATTACTTGCCTTGATGAATTCCTGGCGAACAACTGGCTTATTTTGTAGTAGCCAGTCATACTGTCATTTTTGTTTTGTTTTTTTCCTGATGAGCTTTCTTGGAAGATGCATCTTCTGTCACTCTAGCTGCTCCAGGCTGGTCTGCTTGTCCTTTCTAGTGGGAATGTCTCACCTCAGAAGGTTCTGAATGGGACTCAGGATTCCACCTAAGGTCTTATACACTGCAAAGGCTCCACAGGTGGCCTATTTCACTGGGCAAGTTCTAGAACCCCTTTTAGGTATTCCAATCAGTTATAGGCTGAAGACAGACTTACAAGCTTTCTGTAATGATGGTTCCTAACATTCCTTTCTATCCAACTCAAGTTTCCATTTTACAATAGAAGGCAATCAGTATACATAAGACAGTCAAGCATCTTAGTATTATTTCCCCTCTTCAAACTATGCCTTGATCCCTGTATCACAGAGCCCTGTTGTTCCAAGGCTGAGCCTTTCATTTCTCTTTTATGCAACACATTTATTGAGTACCTACTGTGCACCTTTAAGGTGCTGCAGATGTAAATAAAACAGACCAAATCTCTGTCCATATGGAGTTTACACTCTGAACACTATTATAGGCAAAATCAAGGAAACAGATAGAACAGTAATGTAATATTAGGAGGTGATGGGCACCATGAAGACAAAGCAGAGTAAAGAATCAATAGCAGAGAATAAGGGACTGTGAATGATAGGTAATCAGGTAAACCCTCCATACAAAGGTGTGACTGGAGGTCAGACCTGATGAAGGCTGGGTGCAAGCTATAGGACTATTATCCTTGTTTTTGTTAAGTGCCATCTAGGTGGGTCTGACTCATAGTGACCCTGCATAGGGTTTCTGAGGAGCAACTGGTAAGTTTGAACCACTGACCTTACTGTTCAAACTGACCTTGTGGTCAAATGCATATCCGACAGCGCCACATCAGAACTCCATAGCGCCACACTAGGAATATAGTGTAGAACATTCTGGTTGAAGTGAAAGCAAGTGCAAAGAACCTAAGGCATGCATGTACTTGACATACATGAGGAGTGATGTTGCTGCCAGAGTAGCTAAGTCGAGTGTTGTTGCTGTTAATGCTGGTGAGCAGGTTCTGATTCATGGAAACCCTATGTACAACAGAACGAAGCACCATCCTATCCTGTGCCATCCTCACAATTGCTGCTATGCTTTCAGCCCACTGTTCCTGCCACTGTTGCTCTGGGAGAAAGATGAAGCTTTCTGCTCCTGTAAGGATTTACAGCCTGGGAAACCCTGTACAGAGTTGCTATGAGTCATTCCATTTCCTTGGGGGTATCCCTCTTTTTCATTGTACCTACACTTTACTAGTGCCACCACTCGTCTGTCAGTTTGTCATACTGTGGTGGCTTGTGAGTGGCTGTGATTCTGAAAGCTATGTATTTTAAATACTAGCAGGGTCACCCATGGTGGGCAGGTTTCAGATGAGCTTCCAGACAAAGACAAACTAGGAAGAAAGAGTGATTAACTACTTCTGAATATTTAATCACTGAAAACCTTATGAATAGCAGAGAAACACTGTCAGATATAGTGCCGGAAAATGAACTCCTCAGGTTGGAAGGCACTCAAAATGCAACTGGGGAAGAGCTGCCTCATCAAAGTAGAGTTGACCATGATAACGTGAATGGAGTAAAGCCCGTGGGAGTAAAACCCTTGGGACCTTCGTTTGCTGATGGGGCACAAGTCAAAATGAAGAGAAACAGTTGAAAACATCCATTGAAAATCGGAACATGGAATGCACGAAGTATGAATCTAGGAAAATTGGAAGTTTTCAAAAATGAAATGGAACACGTAAGCATTGATATCTTAGGCATTAGTGAGCTGCTATGGACTGGTATTGTCCATTTTGAATCTGACAACCACATGGTTTACTATGTTGAAAATGACAAATTGAAGAAGAATGGTATTGTATTAATCGTCAAAAAGAACATATCCAGATCAATCATGAGGTACAATGCTGTCTGTGATAGGGTAATATCCATGAGTTCTGGTAGTGTAGTGGTTACGAATCAGGCTGCAAGCTGCAAGGTCAGCAGTTCAAAACTACCAGCTGCTCTGTGGGAGAAAGAGGAGGCTTTCTGCTCCCGTAAAGATTTACAGCCTTGGAAACCCTGTTCAGGGTCGCTATGGGTCGGAACCGACTCGATGGAACTTAACAACAACAGGGAAGCCAACAACAACAGGGAAGCCCAGTTAATACCACTATTATTCAAATTTATTCACCAACCACTAAAGCCAGTGAGGATGAAATAGAAGAATTCTACCAACTTCTTCAATCTGAAATTGATCAAACATGCAATCAAGATGTATTGATC
>NW_006408627.1:3740442-3742404 GCF_000296735.1 Chrysochloris asiatica
TGAGTCTTACTCCAATTTGGATGCCACACTCTTCATATATTTCAGCCTCTTGGATTATGTGGTCAACATATAGATGGAATAATATGGTGAAGAAAGAAGCCTGGTGCACCCCTTTCCTCATTTTAAACCATGCAGTGTTCCCTTATTCTGTTCAAACGATTGCATCTTGGTCTATGTATAAATTACTCATGAGCACAATTAAGTATTCCAGAATACTCATACTCTGCAATATTGTCTATAGCTTGTCATGATCCAGACAATCATAAGCTTTTTCATAGCCAATAATGCACAGTTTTGTGGTATTCTCTGCTTTCATCCAAGACCCATCTGACATCAAAAATGATATCCCTTATTCCACATCTTTGTCTGAATCTGACTTGAACCTCTGGCAGTTCCCTGTCAATGCACTGTTGCTACCATTTCTGAATTATCTTTAGCAAAATTTTATTTGCATGTCCTATGATTTCTGCATTCTGCTGGGTTACGTTTCTTTGGTATGTGCACGAATGTGGATATTTTCCAGTTAGTTGCCCAGGTAGTTGTCTTCCAAATTGCTTAGCATAGATGAATAAGGGGCTCCAGTGCTGCATCAGTTTATTGAAAGATTTCAATTCATATTCCATCAATTCCCAGAGCCTTGGTTTTTGCCAGTGCCTTCAGTGTACTTTGGACTTCTTCAGTACCATTTGTTCTTGATCATTTACTGCTTCTTGAAATGGTTGAATATTGGCCATTTCCTTTTTTTTTGCTTGGTATTTTTACTTTTTATTTTGTAATAATTTCAGTTTTACAGCAAAGTTGGAAAAATAGTACAAAATACCCAGAGTCCTCTACTGTTAACCTTTTACAATATTTGCCTTAACATTCTTTCTCTCTTGTTCTATTTCTTTTCTCTTTTTGAAACTTCTTATTGTGAATTGAGTGAAAGTTTATAGACAAGATCATCTGCTTTACATTCAACAAATAATGCACTTTTTTTAATCTTAATGATTAAAACCCCCTCCCTGCAACAAGTTATCGTATTTCCTCCCTGTGGCTCCACATTTACATCTTATATTTCAGAAATGAACAAAGAAAAAAATATTTGATATACATATGCAAAACAAAAAATATGTACTCATTTAAATGTCCCAAAGGCTTAGTCTGCAAGTCAGCCTCCTGCCTGCAGTCACACAGCTTTACTCAGTCCATGGGCCTAGAGCTCACATCTGTTCTGTTTCTCTATACCACTGCCTTTGCTACCATGTCTGCTGTCGCCACTTTACTAGGTAGGAATCTCACATTCCACTCTTGCTCTTCCTTCTTGATGGTCCTGGTATTGTCTGTTCCTCAAATGAAAGATAAACTACTCACCTATTTAGTTTCACATCTTCTACAATTACAGTTGTGACAATCACAATTAATCCTGTTAACAATTACAGTTGAATCATAAGATCATCATCCCTCATCCCATTTCATTAGATCCATCTGGAAAAGAAGAAAACTATTCAGTGGGGATTCTATCTTACACCCTTCATTTTGAAATTAAGCATACCCATAAAAGTTTGTAAGCCAGCCAATTCATGCCTTTCTGGTTCCCCTTCCCCATTTTTCATACCCAAAGTCTACATTGCAGGCCCTATCAACCCAGTACACTGAGGAAACAAGCTTGTTCTTTGATATGAAGAGTCCTTCTATTTGTGGTAGGAATTTTGATCAACTGCATCTATAAACAAAGTCCAGTTCATCAAATTATAGCACTTTACACTTGCTCACAGTATCAAACATGTGTATCTTCATATGGTTGAGTTCTGGTGAGTTAAACACCCAAGCTAGGTCAAATGGGTATTTTCTACAAGTTTGGGAGTTGATACACACATTCCTGCACTTTGAACCAGCAGGCTGCTTCATTCTCAGGCCTAGCCATAAGCACACAGCCCCTCTCTCCCTGAGTCCAGAGTCCCCAGCCGCTCCATCTCTCCA
>NW_006408627.1:3743735-3744182 GCF_000296735.1 Chrysochloris asiatica
GCAAGGAAAACCAAGATTCAAAAGACAGCCAAGCATCTTAACATTATTTCCCCTCATTTATCCATTCAAATCATGTCTCAATCCCTGTATCTCAGAGCCCTGTTTTTCTAAGATTGACCATACCTCACTGAGGTATTCCACTTAGCCCATGCAAACCTGCCTAATTGTTCTCCCATCTTCTTTGTTCTTCTGTTCCCCTCCTCCTTCTTGTGTATTGCCCCCCTCCCCAGCACTCAAACTATCCTGTGCTCTACCTTCTCCTGCCTCCCCTCATCCCACCTGTACACCCCGGTAACTAACAATTAATTTTTATTTATTTATTTTCGGTTTTAGTGTGGATACTTCTTCTTAAGCTTTGTCCTTTTGTGACTGACTAATTTCACTTAGCATAATGTCCTCAAGGTTCATCCATGTTATGCAGTGTCTTGCAGATTCCTTGTTATTCTT
>NW_006408627.1:3748642-3751622 GCF_000296735.1 Chrysochloris asiatica
TTCTGCTGTGCATAAGGTCGCTATGAGTCGGTACTGACTTGATGGCACCTAAAAACAACAGCCACACCAGGACTCCAAACTAGAAGTAGAATGTACAAAAATCTAGTCAGAGACTCAAGAATGAACTACAAATGCTGGAAGGAAGGAAACATGAGGGTGAAAAGGACTAGCAAACTAGGGTTTTATGAGAACTCCATTGTGTCAATTGAATCTGCATTATCTGGCCAGTATGTAAAACCTTGCTATTGTCAGATATTGAGCACAGGTAGGTGGATTATGGAAGACAGCAGTCCTCAGTTTCATGTTTATTACTGATTCTCTTCTAATACAGCAAGAACAAATGTTAGAAATCAATGTTCTCATCCTTAACTCTGTTTTATCAAGCTTCCACACATTCAGTTTTTTATGTGGATGCAAAGAGCTCAGATGCTTTTTGGAACAAAGAAAAGATCTAACGACAGGCTTTTGATAACTAAAGATGTGAGAGTGATATTTCAATGCATATTTCATCTTGACACTCTTCTGCCCTGTGGCTGCACTTCATAAGAAAGGAATAGTGTTCCAGAAATGATTAATCGGTACCTCGCTCACTCTGTAATTGGAAATGTAGCACAAGTCTGAGAATAATAATGCAGTTTCCAAGCTCTTTGTTTAGGGAAAGTGTTTTATCATAATTTAAAAAGTCCACTTGTTTTCACATGAACCTAGGAGATAAGTGACTGCCATTGTAAAGATGAGAATGTAGAGCTTGGATAACTCCTACAAGGTCATTGGCTTAGTTAGGATAAGAACTCACAGTCCTTTTTTCACCAGATTGTTGCCCTTCAAGTCAGATAATTATAGTGACAAATGGAATGGGCAGGGGTAATGTATTAAGAAGTGAGATAGGCATAAATGTTCCTTGGTGCAAAAAGCTGGAAGACAAAAAGGTTCATAATTCATTCAAAAAACATAATATATACCATGCTCTTAAGTCTCTAAGGAAAAGTAAAATCAAGTTATATGTATATTACTGTTGCTATCTTTGTCTATTATTTGAACACTGTCTTTGCTTTTAGGCTTGCCAAGTGGCTTTTATCACTGATGTTGTTGTTGATTGCTATTGAGATGACACCTAATTTATGGTGACTCTGAGTAAGTACCACAGAATTGCAATGTTGTGTTCCATAGTGCTTTCATTGGTTGATTGTTTAGAAGTATATCACCAGGTCCTTTTTCTAGTTCCTCTTAGCCTGGAAACTCCACCAAAACCTGCTCAGAATAAGAGCAACACACAAGCCCCCACTGACGTTGGGTGGTGGCTACGCATGAGGTACATTGGTTGGGTATCAAACCTAGCTCTCCCTCATGGAAGACAAAAAAGGATACCACTGAACCCAAACCTCCAAAACTGGGTGTGATAGTTCTCGGAGCTACATGATGTTTCTATGTTTTTGTACTCAGAAAGAGGAAATGATGAGTGACTAAATAACCAGGTAAAATAAGATAAAAGCATAGTAGAGGTTATCACAATCTTTTTCTGGCCTTTCATTTTTAGATTAGGAAATACTGCTCTATTGAGAGAGAAGGACATTGAACGTGAGAAAAAGAAACAGTAGTCTATTATTTTACTCAGTTGTTTGGATTTGTTCCTGAAGATTTCATTGTCCTCAACCCCATCCTCATTCCATACAGGAGTGCTAGGGGTAATGTCAGACCTGTTGAAAAAATAGACCAAAGGAATGTCCTCTTCATGCTAATATTAGTAGTATTCATGGACAGCCACAAGTAGAATTAATTTATAAGAGAATAACAGTCATTTTTAACACCATGTGGAGTGGACAGGGAAACATTTCCAAGCTCTGCACTTCAAGACTCAGAGCAATGATAAGAACAAGGGTAAATGCATAGTAAGTGTTAAAAACAGCCTCGGGAATTCCATGAGATGGCAGAAGGGACGTTGTTTTGTCCTCTTCACCTCGAGAGAAAGTAGAATTATCTATTAGAGTATTCAAGTTCACTACTTTCAAAGTTTTCTCGTACAACTGAAGTTAGTAACTGAATATTACCGGAGAGGTTGAAAACAAACTCTCCGAATTACATCTCCTCCTTTGTTTCCTCATAGTAAGTCTTATTACCCATGTAAGTGTTTACAATATTGCAATTGCCTGTCTCCATAAGCAACATCATAATAAACAGAAAAAAAGTAAGAGTTTGTCAAGGATTTCCTTCTATTTGGGTCTGTAATCCATGCCCAGGGTAACAGCAGTTGAGAAATCACACAACGTATTGCATTGGGTAATTTGCTTTAACTTTCTCTTTAAAGAGTTAAAAAGGAATAATGCCACTTTAAAAACTAAGGGGTGTGATATTAGTGACATTATTTAATAATTCCACATTCTGTTAAACCCCTTTCTTTAGAATGGGCACAAATGCTGATTTCTTCCAGTAGGCTGATCTTGTAGCTATCTTCCAAATTTCTTGGCATAGATGAGTGTGTGCCTCGAGTGCTGCTTCAATTTCTTGGATTATTTCAATTTGTATTCCACCAGTTCCTAGAGCCTTGCTTTTTGTCAATATCTTCAGTGCAACTTGTACTTCTTCATTCAATATATTGGTTTGTGATCGTATGCTACCTCTTAATATGGGTGAATGTAAACTGATTCTTTTTGGAACAGTGATTTTGTATATTCTTTACATTTGTTTTAATATTTCCTGAGTAATTTCATATTTTGCCCATGGAATCCTTCAGTATTTCAAGTCGAAGCTTGAATTTTTTCTTAAGTTCTTTCAGCTTGAGAAATGTCAAGCGTGTTCTTCCCTTTGGTTTTCTAACTTGGCACATTTTTTTATGATACTTTATTTTGTAGTTTTGAGAGATTAAATAACATTTTTTTTTTAATTAAATGTTTTTATTTTGCATTGAGTGAAAGTTTACAGGGCACATCATCAGCTTCACATTCAACCATTCATATAGCTTGTTTCATTACATTGATAATTA